>NC_053489.1:579497066-579797066 GCF_905171775.1 Rana temporaria
CATTAGCAGTATCCCCGAGCCAGACTTAGGATCACATTGCAGTATCCAGGTAGGGAGTTACTTACCTTGTCCCCTGGATCCTGTAATGTCTCCCCGCTGTGTGAGCGAGCTGTCTTTTCGCTCGATTCACATCCGAGTGCCGCCGAGCTCCGTTCCCTGCGACGTTACGACGAACGGGGGCGGAGATCGGCGCCAAATTCAAAAAAATAAAAACACAATACACATACAGTATACTGTAATCTTACAGATTACAGTACTGAATAAAATTATTACACGCCCCCTTTGTCCCTAGTGGTCTGTCCAGTGTCCTGCATGTACTTTTGTATAATAAATACTGTTCTTTCTGCCTGGAAACTGGAGATTGTCCATAGCAACCAAAAGTGTCCCTTTATGTCAAAAGTGCTTTTAGATCAGCTAGAAAACAGTGATAATAAATTATAATCACTTGCAGAATTGAGCGATAGTGATTTGTGGGGAAATTCGTCATCATACACTGAAAGTAATGACAGCGACAATTCTGCAACTGAGCAAATTTCAGTGTTCTTGATTTGATTACATTATTGAATAATTTTTATTATTATTATATTATTATTTGTTATAATTATTTATAGTTATTTATTATAATATAATTTATGATTTTGTGTTTTAAACTTTATCATACCAGGGACGTCTACTAGACTCTTGGTTGGACAGATTTTAGTTATTTCTAAGAATTACAGGCCTACAATATAAAATGCCAAATTTCCATGCCAAACAATTGTACCACTTTCAGCATCAAAAACCTGACATAATCATATCATCAGGGAGGTTAAGCCCTGGTTCACATTGATGCTACTTTGAAATCGTGCCACTTTACTTCAAGTAGCGCGATTTCAAAGTAGCAAGGTCAGCGCGATTTCAGGTGCTACTTGATAGACATTTGTGTGGCTTCATACACAGATGTCTATAGAAATCACACCTGAAATCGGCAAAAGTAGTGCAGGAACTACTTTTGAAAATCGGTGCGGCACCGCAAAATCGGTGTCGCACCGTTTGGAACAGTGCCTAAGCCTAGGTTCACACTGCTGCGAATTCAAAATCGCGGTAAAATGCGCGATTTTACCGCGATTTCGCGGCTGCGATTTTGCCGCGATTTCGGCCGCAATTTAATGTAAATCGCGGCCCGAAATCGCAAAAAGTAGTACAGGAACTACTTTTTGAAATCGCAGATGCGGCGTCGCACTGATTAGGACAGTGCCATTGCCGACAATTGCCGCCGATTTGAGATGCGATTTGACATGTCAAATCGCATCTCAAATCGTTCCAAATCGTACCCAGTGTGAACCAGGGCTAAAGGAGATTTATACAAAAAGTCTTAGTTAAACCCACAAGTGCTTTTTTTTTAACCACTATTCCTTTATTCTGGCTTTTGATATTTACAAATGCAGCAATTTAGAAATTGGATGAAAGGTTTATCACTGTGAAACACTTTTTGAAAGATAAATAGTGCATATTATATACAACTATATAGATCAGACCAAAATGGGGGACAAATAAGGAGGAAAGAGAGACAGAGGGACGCCCAAATCAGGGACAGTTGGGAGCTATGATATAGACACCCTGGCCCCACCTGGCCCTGATTGGCCGCATGCCCTTGGTAGCATTTGTGGGAAATGGATGCTTTACTTTTAGCAATGCCACTTTATGGTTGACGTAAAAAAAAATTTTTAAATGCCTGGTATGATTTCCACATTATATTCTCCAGTAGAAAATGGTTTATGAAGTAGTAGCCAAGTGTCAGAAGTTAGAAGCCCAGTGGCAGTGCACTATGTTACAAGCCTGTAATTACAGTGCTAGCAAATTAGCTAATCCTTACCGGTTACATGTAGCTGTAGAAGGCTCTGAGTATTGGACAAATTACTCTCCAATGTGACCAATTGTTTCTCATGTCCCCAGTGGAGTCCCGAGAAATCCGGGTTTTCACGATTTTTCCACGCCGCTAGAGGGACATCTGATGTAAGGAGGAGCATCGCTGGGGACATCTGATGTAAGGAGGGCCTCCGCTGGGGACATCTGATGTAAGGAGGGGCTCCGTTGGGGACATCTGATGTAAGGAGGGGCTCCGTTGGGGACATCTGATGTAAGGAGGGACTCTGCTGGGGACATCTGATGTAAGGAGGAGCATCGCTGGGGACATCTGATGTAAGGAGGGACCCAGCTGGGGACATCTGATGTAAGGAGGGACCCAGCTGGGGACATCTGATGTAAGGAGGGACTCCGCTGGGGACATCTGATGTAAGGAGGGACTCTGCTGGGGACATCTGATGTAAGGAGGGGCTCCGCTGGGGACATCTGATGTAAGGAGGGACTCCGCTGGGGACATCTGATGTAAGGAGGGACTCTGCTGGGGACATCTGATGTAAGGAGGGGCTCCGCTGGGGACATCTGATGTAAGGAGGGACTCCGCTGAGGACAACTGATGTAAGGAGGGGCTCCGCTGGGGACATCTGATGTAAAGAGGGACCCAGCTGGGGACATCTGATGTAAGGAGGGACTCTGCTGGGGACATCTGATGTAAGGAGGGGCATCGCTGGGGACATCTGATATAAGAAGGGACTCCGCTGGGGACACCTGATGTAAGGAGGGGCTCCGCTGGGGACACCTGATGTAACGAGGGGCTCCGCTGGGGACACCTGATGTAAAAAGGGACTCTGCTGGGGACACCTGATGTAAGGAGGGACTCTGTTGGGGACACCTGATGTAAGGAGGGACTCCGCTGGAGATGGCTGATGTAAGGAGGGAATTCCGCTGGGGACATCTAATGGCATCTGGTGGCAGGTGACAGTGACAAGTGACACACTCAGGGCTCCCACTGATTCTGCATTTTGGTGATTTGAACTATTTCATTTTACATTACAATGTAATAATAGAAACAATGTGCTTCAAGCATCCTGACGCCATAACAACCATGGTACCGGAGTGATTGAAGCGCTAACATCAGGTGTTTGGAGTATCTTTATCTACTGATTGTTACATTTTCTGGAATACACATATTTCTATTGTGGTGTAGGATCTGGGCCTGCTCAATCCCTCTTTCTTTCCTTCCTTCTCTCTCTTTCTCCCTCCATCCCTCGATCATCTCAGACTCTAACCACACCCATTTAAGCCACACCCAATATTAAGCTTAAACTACGCCCATTTCCCCCCACTACAACATGCCTAAAAAACGAATGCCCTGCCCCCTGATTTTTAAGAAGACTCCTCCCACAGACAAAAAAGTGTCCCTATACATTTTTTTACAATGTTGGCAACTATGCGTGATGATTGGCTCAAACTGTTCGCCAAACTCTAGTGATGGTACTACTTCCCTCCAACTTTAAAAACAAAGGGCCAGATTCAGAGACATCTGCGGCGGCGTAACGTATCGCATTTACGTTACACCGCCGCAAGTTTTACGGGCAAGTGCTTGATTCACAAAGCACTTGCCTGTAACGTTGCGGCGGCGTATCGTAAATCCCTCCGGCGCAAGCCCGCCTAATTCAAATGGGGCGTGGATCATTTAAATTAGGCTCGTTCCTGCCCTGAACCTACTGCGCATGCTCCGTTTAAAAATTTCCCGCCGTGCTTTGCGCGAAATGACGTCGCACCGACGTCATTTTTTGAACGTAGACGTGAGTTACGTCCTTTCCTATTCACGGACGACTTACGCAAAAAAAAAAAAAAAATTTAAATCGACGCGGGAACGACGGCCATACTTTAACCACTTCCTTACTGGGCACTTAAACCCCCTTCCTGCCCAGAGGACTTTTTGCGATTCGGCACTGCGTCGCTTTAACTGACAATTGCGCGGTCGTGCGACGTGGCTCCGAAACAAAATTTACGTCCTTTTTTCCCCACAAATAGAGCTTTCTTTTGGTGGTATTTGATCACCTCTGCGGTTTTTATTTTTTGCGCTATAAACAAAAATAGAGCGACAATTTTGAAAAAAAATATTTTTTTTAATTGTTGCTATAATAAATAGCTCAATTTTATTTTTTTATTTTTTTTTTTCTCCTCAGTCTAGGCCAATACGTATTCTACATATTTTTAGTAAAAAAAAATCTCAATAAGCGACTGGTTTGCGCAAAAGTTATAGCGCCTACAAAATAAGGGACAGAATTTTTTTTTTTTATTATTTTTTTTACTAGTAATGGCGGCGATCTGCGAATTTTATTGCGACTGCGACATTATGGCGGACACATCGGACACATTTTTGGCACCATTCACATTTATACTGCAATCAGTGCTCTAAATATGCACTAATTACTGTATAAATGTGACTGGCAGGGAAGGGGTTAACACTAGGGGGTGAGGAAGGGGTTAAATGTGTACCCTAATTAGTGTTCTAACTGTGGGGGAAGGGGGGTGACTGGGGGAGGTGACCGATCTGTGTCCCTATGTACAAGAGACACAGATTGGTCTCTTCTCTCCCTGACAGCAGTCACAGCACCGCTGTCTGCGAGAGCCGGCAATGAGAAATAATCTCATATGTAAACATATGAGATCATCTCTCATTGGCCGCACAGATCGCCTAGGAAACGGCCACTCCGATTGGCCGTTCACGGCGATCTGTGATTGGCTTTGTCCAAGGGACACGGCCAGCACAGCAGTTCCCCGCTGCGCGCTCGGGAGCGCGCGCGGGGAACGAGCAAAGGGGCGGACGTCAATTGACGGCGCCTCCGAGAATTAGAACCACCCTGCGGCCGTCAATATTTGTACGGCCGTCGGGAAGTGGTTAACATGGCAAGTCTAACTTTAGGCCACAAAATAGCAGCTTTAACTATACGCCGGGAAAAGCCGACTAGCGACGACGTAAGAGAATGCGACGGCCGCGCGTACCTTCGTGAATCGCCGGAAAAAAATAATTAGCATACCCGACGCGGAAAACTACGCGAACTCCACCCAGCGGGCGCCGAAGTATTGCACCTACGATCCGAAGGCGTACGAAGCCGTACGCCTGTCGGATCGAAGCCAGAAGCCGTCGTATCTTGGTTTGAGGATTCAAACTAAAGATACGACGCGGCAAATTTGAAAGTACGCCGGTGTATCAGTAGATACTCCGGCGTACTTCTTCTGTGAATCTGGCCCAAAGGTAAGAAGAGACATCCCCTCACTTCCTCAGATTTCCTCTATCTTTCTGTTATGTCTCTGGGACAGGAAGTGAGGAGAAATTTCCCATATGGTACACAGACAGTAACAAATAAGCTGACAGGGAGTTATAACCCATCTCTACTCTACTGTATACAATGCTAAAATAAAGTTTGGTCTACTCGTCACATACACAGTAAAATACATTCTAGTGTAAGCAGGGTTTAATAAAAGGTTGTACAGTTTCATATGTAGAAGGTGTGTGTTGTACATATGTACATATCTATATATACACACATGTAGAAGGAGGTCGGACAATGCTATATTTATAGCGGGGATTAGAAGTGTGACAGGAATAGCTGGAATTGGGGAGCTCCCACCACATTCCCAGCACCTCAGGACGGAACCATGCCGCTATGAGGGGAGCTCTGCATTTATATAACAAACTATTTTTCTTTTCACAGCGCCTTAGACTGTTTTAGTTTTTCACATTACACGAAGTGTGTTTAAGCGGCAAAGTCACCCGGGATATGTTGGTATAGACCAGAGATAACGGTGTGATGTAGATGTGGGCGCCCCCCATCTGGGTGCACATGGTACGCTCGGAGCTCCGGCCTCCTGTGCTTGTGCTGTCAGTCTGGGCGGAGGGAAGATGGCGGCGGCCGAGCAGGTCAGTGATGGACTGCCTGCATGCCGGTGTGAATCTCCCGGGATTACAGGATTGCGGGGAGGAATGTGGGGGGACATTCAGAGGCAATAAAAGGGGCTTTGTTAGAGCATGCAGAGAGGAGCTGTGGGGGAATGAATTGTATACATTACACTGTGCTCTGTGTCATCACTAACAATACACCTCTATGTCTGTCACTGTGTGTCCCCCATGGGCTGCACGGTGTCACCCCTCCTAACATAACCCTCGTGCTGGTGTCACTCAGTCTGTAAGGAAGAAGTAACACAACCTCCCCGTGTCACGGCTTCTGTAACATTTCTGCATGACGAAATGGAGAAATAAAGGTGTATGAAGAGGAAACTTCCCTTTCTTTACTTTGTATACAGTGGGGGAGGGACTCCTGTGTGTCCCCAATGAGGAGATTTCTCTTCTCTTCCTGTCAGACCCTTGGACATGGCTGAAGCTGTTGGTGACCGATAGGCCAATGAGGGTGGAAGACCAGCCCCTACCATCCAGTTGAGTGGTTGGCATACATCCAGGGATTTCTAATTCTTGACTGACCTCACACAGGCCAGACGGAGACCTGGGCATTTTACACCCTGCGTGCCATGCCGGCTCTTTGACTGTCTCTGTCTGGCCTGTGTGAGGTCAGTAAGGAATTAGAAATCCCTGGATGTAGGCTGACCACTCAACGTGGTGGTGGGGGCTACTCCACCCTCATTGACCCATCGGTCACCAAGATGGTGGTGGTTGCACTCCCACCTTTTCCAAACGGCATGTAGAAAGGTCAGCGGCACCCCTCGAGCAACTGGGACAGACCATGGGAGGTGGGCAACAAGGATATGGGGTGTGGGGAGGTGATCTCAGGCCCTGCTCTTCACCACACAGGTAAGGGGTGGAGCCTACACCCCCTGCTAGTCGGCCTTATTTTGTGCTAAAGGGCTTGTATAACAGTGGAGAGAATATATAAATGTTGGTTCGCCTTCCCACAACAGTCCCAGTATCATGTGCAGCCCCTTGGAAAAATAAACCCCTTCCCGTCTAAGGATAAAACAAATATTAATGCCTGAGCACAATTTTGCAACTTTGACGTGTTACTAAAACTGTACACATCATCACAACTGCTTTATGTATCCATAAAGGGACAGCCAAAGGGGCGGATGTGACCCAGACCTGGGTATTATCCATAAAGGGAAAGCCAAGGGGCGGATGTGACCCAGACCTGGGCATTATCCATAAAGGGACAGCCAAGGGGCGGATGTGACCCAGACCTGGGCATTATCCATAAAGGGACAGCCAAGGGGCGGATGTGACCCAGACCTGGGTATTATCCATAAAGGGACAGCCAAAGGAGCGGATGTGACCCAGACCTGGGTATTTTTTTATCCATAAAGGGACAGCCAAAGGAGCGGATGTGACCCAGACCTGGGTATTATCCATAAAGGGACAGCCAAAGGGGCGAATGTGACCCAGACCTGGGTATTATCCATAAAGGGAAAGCCAAGGGGCGGATTTGACCCAGACCTGGGCATTATCCATAAAGGGACAGCCAAGGGGCGGATGTGACCCAGACCTGGGCATTATCCATAAAGGGACAGCCAAGGGGCGGATGTGACCCAGACCTGGGTATTATCCATAAAGGGACAGCCAAGGGGCGGATGTGACCCATACCTGGGCATTATCCATAAAGGGACAGCCAAGGGGCGGATGTGACCCAGACCTGGGCATTATCCATAAAGGGGCAGCCAAAGGAGCGGATGTGACCCAGACCTGGGCATTATCCATAAAGGGGCAGCCAAAGGAGCGGATGTGACCCAGACCTGGGCATTATTCATAAAGGGACAGCCAAAGGAGCGGATGTGACCCAGACCTGGGCATTATTCATAAAGGGACAGCCAAAGGAGCGGATGTGACCCAGACCTGGGTATTATCCATAAAGGGACAGCCAAAGGAGCGGATGTGACCCAGACCTGGGTATTATCCATAAAGGGACAGCCAAGGGGCGCATGTGACCCAGACCTGGGCATTATCCATAAAGGGGCAGCCAAAGGAGCGGATGTGATCCAGACCTGGGCATTATCCATAAAGGGGCAGCCAAAGGAGCGGATGTGACCCAGACCTGGGCATTTAAAGCCTGGGAGTCATGTCTGGCCTGTGTGAGGTCCATCAGGATATATAAATCCCTGGATGCAGGCTGACCAGTCAACAGGATGGTGGGGGCTTCTCTTCCACTCTCATTGGCCCACCATTCACCAAGATGGTGACGGTTGCACTCTCACACTTTCCAATCGGCTTCAGCAATGTGGGAAGGGTGGCGGCACCCCTCGGGCAACTGGGGCAGACCATGGGAGATGGGCAACAAGGATATGCAGGAAGGTGTTGTCAGGTCCGCTCTCCGCCCCACAGGTAAGGGGCGGAGCCTACACCCCTCACTAGTCAGTCTTATCTTGTGCTAGGGTTGTATAACAGTGAAGAGAATATATACATTTTGGTTTGGCCTCAGTATCATGTGTGGCCCCTTGGGAAAATTAACCCCTTCCCACCTAAGGCCCCTTTAAACTGGGGCGAGAGGTGCGGTGGCGGTAAAGCGCCTCTATCTATTTTTAGTGTTTTTTCAGGACAAATTGGGCTTTCACTTGGTGCTAAATAGGGATGAGCTCCGGCGTGTTCGCACAATCCACGTGCAGTGGCGCCTTCCTGGCGGGGGCTCTGCACGTGGCGTGTTCGCACAATCCACGTGCAGAGCCCGCCAGGAAGTCGGCACTGCGCTACGCTAATCACAAGCAGTGAGACGTTTCCCGATCTCTGCAGCCACGCATCGGGACAATGTCTCTCTGCCTGTGATTAGCGCAGCGCCGTGCCGACTTCCTGGTGAGCTCTGCACGTGGATTGTGGGAACACGCCGGAGCTCATCCCTAGTGCTAATTGGTAACAGATATCTCATGATATTTTTTTATTATCAAAGGAAAACTGGCCTAAAATAGTAAAAAAAAAAAACTTTTTTTTTTATTTAGCTGCATATTTCTCGTTACTACCATAATCTACCACAAAAAATTTTTTTGCATTTCTTTTGTCCTACCTAAAACACACTGACACTAATACTAATTAAAAAAATGTTTTTTTTTAATGCATTCCATCTTTATTAGTGTTTTACAAAATGTTTTACAAAAAAAAAAAATACAAGATATGGTACAAAAAAGAAAAAAGCAAACATACTTCTAGTTAGGCATTCCAAGTAGACAGGATATCAATGCGTGGGGTCCTCGGGGGAAGGGCAGACATACAAAGGTGTGTGAGTGTATGTGGAGAACATATTCAGTAAGTTGCATAAGACCATGTCCAATATAGACTCCACTATAATGTAGAGCTGCACGATTCTAGCTAAAATGAGAATCACATTTTTTTTTGTTTAGAAGATAGATCACGATTCTCGTGGCGTAACATCATCTTTCATATTAAAACCCCCAAAAAATTGGGCTAACTTTACTGTTTTTTTTTTTTTATATTCATTGAAGTGTATTTTTTTCCCCAAAAAATTCCATTTGAAAGACCGCTGGGCAAATACAGTGTGACATAAAATATTGCAGCAATTTCCATTTTATTCCCTAGGGTCTCTACTAAAATATATATAATGTTTGGGGGTTCCAAGTAATTTTCTAGCAACAAATATTGATTTTAACTTCAGAAACAAGTGTCAGAAAAAGATATATAGCCGGATTCAAAAAGACTTACGACGGCGTATCAGTAGATACGCCGTCGTAAGTCCGAATGCGCGCCGTCGTATATTTAAGCGTATTCTGGAAACCAGATACGCTTAAATTTGGCCAAGATACGACCGGCGTAAGTCTCCTACGCCGTCGTATCTTATGTGCATATTTACGCTGGCTGCTAGGGGCTAGTACATGGATTTATGCGTCGAATATGCAAATGACCTAGGTACGCCGATTTACGAACGTACTTGCGCCCGATATGCTGTTTACGTAAGGCGTTTTTCCGGCGTAAAGATAAACCACCAAAAAGATGGTGCAGCCCATGCAAGGTATGGACGACAGAACAGCCGTCGTATTTTACGTCGTTTGCGTAAGCGTACGTGAATGGGGCTGGGCGTATGTTACATTCACGTCAAAAGCAATGAGTATTTGCGCCGTGGTTCTGAGAATGCGCACGCATGCGCCGTACCAACGGCCCTCATTTACATTGGGTCACGGTTAATTTAAAGGAAGAAGGAAGCATTAGTTACAATGTTTCTTGTTAAAAACTTGGCAGACTGCCCAGATATTTTCTTTTGACAGCGGAGTGAGAGGATAAGTCTCTCTACTTGTTATATGAAAGAATCTGCAAACTCTGCATTAGAGATCGTCAGGGGGGTTGAATCGAGATCACGATTTTTTAACGATTAATTGTGCATCTCTACTATAATGGGAATTAAACTGTCAGATTCCCCAGGGAAGGGGGGTGAGATTTAAAAAAAAAAAATTTATTCTACCTAAATTATACTGACCATGAGCCCGACCTTGACCCTAGCACTGGCAAACCTTAAAAAAAATGTTTCTTTATTTTGAATTTTTCATCTCCCACAAGGACCTCTCCCTTCAGAAAAGGAAGTAAACACAGGGGCGGGCTTACAGTGACTAATCATTGTGATAGCCAATCATAGGCTATGACAGCGATCCGGTAACCTGGAATCGGGAGTCCTGGGTTTTGATCATTAGTACGAGACCCAGGGCTCTCAGTGAGACCCCGCTCTCTGTGCTGGGAGCGCGGCAGAAAGAGAGATATGCATATATGCGGCCCTACGGAAAGGGGACCACTTCCGCGAGGCCGCATATATGTGTACATTTGGTGGCAAGGGGGTTAAATGCCTAACCCAGCTATGACCCCTTCCCACTATATTCCAATGTAGAAGTCAGGAGGTGATCAGTACAGTGTAGGAGCCATAGGGGGGAATTTGAACAAGCTGAAGTTAGAAGCTGATTGGCTACCATGCATAGCTGCACCCGATTCTGAGTGCTCCACTATTAGTAAATCAACCCCACAGTGTTGTTTTAAAGCAAAACTGCACTTTTTAGTATTGCTCAGCACAACTCCCTCTCCTTCTCCAGGCTAAGGGCACAATTACACCAGAACACAGTGTGCCGTAATGCATGATTGACGTTAAGCAGTGTATTTAGTGTGAGTGGGGTGTCAGTACTCTTAAAAAATGGCTGCAGCACCGATCCCAGCTGCCCTCCACCACATCTAAACTGAGAACTTAGAGATCAAACACTGCTGATCACTCAGTTCTCAGCCTTCAACCTGCAGAGACCTGGTGACAGCGGCTCTTTGCTCTCCCCTCCAGCGCTAACTGGAGTGCTGAGCTGTGGAGGGGGTAGGCGGAGCAGATCGCCAAGGCTGGCCATACATTATACAATTTTCTTATTCAATTTCCTTTAGATTTACCTGCAACTATGTAGTGCAAGGGCCTGCCTGATGTATGGCCAGCCTAAGAGGCTGATCCAGCTGCCATTTCAGGCTTCTGGACGGATCTTGACCATATGGTAGGGATCTTTTCAGAGCCTGGACTGGGTCTGTGACATCAACCGACAGCGGGCTTTATCCTGCTGTCAGCTCAGAACAGGTCACAGGAGTGCAGAACTAACTATACTCATGTAACCCATAGGAGAAGTACATCTAAAAAAAACTTTGGCCATACTTCTCCTATAAGAAACGCTGCAATTAGTTTTTTAAGAGCAGTTTACAGATGACATGTACTTGTGCGTTGCAGAGCACTTTACACAGGTGCATTATAGTGCATTGTTAATGTGTATTAGGGTTCAGTTGACATTGCAATGCACATCTACAATGCGCTGCCATGCATTGCTGTACAGCAATTTGTACTGTACCACTTTACTCAACACACATTACATGCTTTCTGGTGTGATAAGCCTTTACACTTACAGAAGAACTCTCATAAAAGGGTGAAACTTTTACTGAATCACCTCAGGGACCAAGTTCTGATTGTTGGCCCCATTTTGGATTTAAAGCCTAATTGCTATTAGCCCAGCGGCGCTGTGTTATACCGGTCCTCACAGTGTTTATCATTCTACCATAAAAAAAGATCACTCAGTACAGTGTGTTTCATCTGTCGGGTTGGTGTATGTTTACAAGGAGCCAGATAGGCACAGCTCTGCGGCTCTGTTGTGAATGACAGAATTGGTCTCCAGAGTGGCCCCTCCTGCCAAAGACCAGCTGTCAGTCACAAATCCATCTACTTTCTAACTGTGTTTTGGACGGGAAAGGGAGTGGTAATTGACCCAACAAACTGCTTAGCAACGGCTGAACTGGTCTGAACAGTAGCAAGTGCTTGGTGGACTGAAAAACTGAAATATCTTGTGATATAAATTATCTCTTTAGGTCTGCCAAACATCACTCAAATTCTGTCTGGTATCGGCTGAAATTCGAGCCGTGGATGACCTTGTTGGGTCCTTCAGACAAATGTTGCTCCCTCAGCTGTAAGAATACAATAGCCAGCGGGCCAAGTCACTCTCACCCCACAGCTCACCTAAACTAAGAGGCAGACCGCGGTGTGGGATTGACTCAGCCCACTGCTCAGTGGAGTAAAAATAAGTGCACATTTGTCTCGAGACGAGTTTAGGGGATGCTCAAGAACGTCTCTGGTTAAGAGTCTTAATCTAAAATTCCTGCCAAACTATGTTTAACATGTTCCCTCCTGACTCCTGCTGCCTGTACCTGCACTGTACTTGTCTCATTCAGTACTAGTGATGGAAAACTGGATTAATTGCATCCATAGACACAGAGGTAAACATACATTATCTGGCCATGTGTTACAGTATGCGTATGCAGAGAGGCAGGACAGGAGGAGAGAGGCATGAAGACAGTGCCAGTATCACTTATCTAGGCGGGTGACAGTAAGATCGGAACAGTGGGCCAGATTCACGTAGAATCGCGGCGGCGTAACGTATCGTATCATGTGCCATTTAAATTAGGCGCGCTCCCACGCCGGACTTACTGCGCATGCTCCGTTTCGCAATTCCCGTCGTGCTTTGCGCGCCGTGACGTCATTTTTTAGAGCGGCGACGCGCGTAGCGTATTTCTGTATTCCCTGGACGTGTTACACAAACGACGTTAAATTTTAACGCGGGAACGACGGCCATACTTTAGACAGCAATACGATTGCTGACTAAAGTTAGGGCACCCAAAACGACGACTAAATTTGCGACAGGAAACTAGACTACCGGCGACGTAGCGAACGCGAAAATCCGTCGTGGATCGCCGTAACTCCTAATTTGCATACCCGACGCTGGTTTACGACGCAAACTCCCCCCAGCGGTGGCCGCGGTACTGCATCCTAAGAGCCGACAGTGTAAAACAATTACACCTGTCGGATCTTATGGATATCTATGCGTAACTGATTCTATGAATCAGTCGCATAGCTAGAAACAGAGATACAACGGTGTATCAGGAGATACGCCGTCGTATCTCTTTTGTGAATCTGGCCCAGTATTTCTAGTATGATACATGAGTGTTCTGCCTAACCCCTTAGAAGTTAGAACTTGCAGTCCATCCCTAAAGAAAGACTTGATCCAGAGTTTATTACTTTATATCTCAGGGCAGCTTTATTCATGCTTTAGCAACTACCGTAAATAGGAAAACAAGGGTGTCTCACATAATCGGCAGACATAAATCTCTTCTGCATTTTTTCCAGAGCTCAAATGGACCTGTCAAGAAGTCAATGAGAGAGAAAGCCGTGGAGCGTAGAAGTGTGAATAAAGAGCACAACAGTAATTTCAAGGCAGGATATGTTCCCATTGATGAGGATCGCCTCCATAAAACTGGCCTGAGAGGCAGAAAAGGCAACTTAGCCATCTGTGTGATTGTTCTCTTATTTATCTTGGCTGTGATCAACTTAATTGTAAGTACAATAAGTTGCGGAAGATTTGTGACTAAAAGTCCGTACACACGATAAGAAAATCGAAAGTAAAATTTTGTATGACGAACGATTGGCCGATTATCTGATCGTTAGTATAGTACTTGGACAGCTGATTACGACTTTTCGGATGACAAAACCTGAAGCTGCATGCTATAAGAATTTTAACTTACATGAACACAACGTCCGATTTTTGGTTTATTAGTACAGTTTTTATCTGAAAAAAAATGTAAGAGCAAGACTACGCATGCTCATAAACGAAAGAATACATTACAAAACAATTCAACACATTACATCACTTCCAAAGTTGTATTCTGTCGAACGAGAATTTTTGTAAGTTGAGTAACCTCTTCACTTTTTCAATATGAGACTAGCATGCAAAAAAAAACAGGATTATTCGTCCGATAATCTGATCGTGTGAAACAGGCTTAACTGCGCAAAATATTCGTTGCTCATAGGCAAGCAGACATTGCAGACTGTAGGTGTGGCCACTGAACAACAAAATATTCCTTTCTGTTTTATTAAATGACACAGGATTCCTAGACATTTGGGTTATACTGTGATCTACTGGAGGATTTGGACACTGGCAAAGATAAGCCTGCTGAGGGCTGGATCCTGAGATCCGGCTCCTTGGTCACATACCTAAACCAAAGAATGTCCTGGCAGGGTGCTGTACTGGGTCCAAGGGTGTGGACCGGCGCGTGCGTTCTGAAGGTCCGGCTTACCCTGCAGGACCTTCAGAGCCCGTGCTGTAAACGGCAACTCTCACGCACATGTGCGAGAGTGACGTCTTTGCACCCCCATCCACTCATCCATGTACCCGGAGGCTGCAAACCCAGAAGGAAGACCAGGATAAGATGTCAGCCCTCTCAGGGGTGACAGTGCGGTGCTAGAGGGCTTCATTCTAAGGTAAGTTCCTATAATGTGCTAGTATGCGATGCATACTGGCACATTATGACATTGAAAAACAACAAAAACTTGTTATGTGAATGAACGTAATTCAAGATACAAATGAAAATACATAAAAAAAAGTTGATACAGGTATAATAGTTGGAAAAAATAATAATTAGAAGTCCATAAGTGACAAATTCCCAACACTGTGATTTCTTCAACATCAAATTCTTGTTTCTTCACCTCTTGTGCCCAAAAGTGTGAATGTAAACTCACCATAAGTGTCTGACCCCTTTTTACAGGTAGGTCATAATGCGCTGTTTGCCCCCCTTAGGCAGATATTCTCCTAATCTTTATCTCCAGTGTGTTCCTCCAAATGATTGTCCATCAGAGGTGAAGGGACCCAGTAGAAGACATGTTAAAGAGCATCATAGCTTAGTATTTTATTATAAATCTGGCATTAAAAACAAATAAATAGTTGCACTCACATGGTAGGGTGCCTGGATATTGGCACCAGCATGTACAGCATTTGTGGGGATAGGTAATGGCTTCCCCAAGCATGGGGAAAGTTGAAAAATCTGGTGCAAATTATTTTTTTCTTCAATAGCTAGCTGTGCGCTTAATAGAAAATCAGGCACACCCTTGCTACAGGACAGGGGTCCTCCTGAGATTTCGCTGACTTCATGATTGTACAGTATCCATGACTCATTAGGTATCAGAAACATATTTCTGTCTTTACTGTAACATTCACTCACATGACCTAGAAATATTTTCATTATTTATTTATTTATTACAGGTACCTACATAGTGCTATCAATTTACGCAGCACTTTACATATTTTACTATTCATTCACATCAGTCCCTGCCCTCAAAGAGCTTAAAATCTAAGGTCCCTACCTGACATGCCTTTACACATACTGGGTCCAATTTAGACACAAGCCAAATAACCTACCGGCATGTCTTTAGAGTGTGGGAGGAAACCAAAGTATCCCCATGACTAAGCTCCAGGGGGCAGAGTAAAACGTATTAGGGCATGGCCTGGCGGAAGCCCAAGCTGAGGTTGTCTCTAGCACTATTACACTTAAACAGGGATGTGCAATTAGCGGATCTCCAGCTGTTGCAGAACTACAAGTCCCATGAGGCATAGCAAGACTCTGACAGCCACAAGCATGACACTCAGAGGCATGATGGGACTTGTAGTTTTGCAACAGCTGGAGGTCCACTAATTGCATATCCCTGCACTACACTGTGGACGTGTGGCACCAGGGATTCCTTTCTTCCTATTTCTAGTGGCTACAGGAGCAGAGATGAGCTCCACTCCCTCATCGACACTCCCATAGCAGCGGACTTATGAACCATTTACATTACTCATTATATGAGCCTGAGCAGCACACCAATCACAGGAAAACAAAATACTAGAAGGAAACCCACGCAGGCACAGAAAGAATATGCAAACTCAGTGAAGGCAGTGCTGTGGTTGTGATTCGAACCAACGACCCTTGTGCTGCAAGGAGGAACTGCTAACCACTCAGCCACTGTGCTGCCCTATCATATTTTTTTTTCACTGTTCTGTTCCCCATGAGACCAGTACATGTAGTACTTTGTCCCATGTTGCTACATGCTTCCCAACCCTTGCTATAGGGTCAGAATTTTCGCCTCACCTCTCCCCCTGTGGTCATCTGACAAAATATTAAGCTAGTGCCTGATTGTCTTGGCTTCAAACAGCGGCAAGAGTAATGCAGAGGGAGAGGTGGTGTGTTAGGCCTTATACACACGATAGGTTAACCAGAGGACAACGGTCTGAAGGACCGTTTTCATCGGTCAAAACCGATCGTGTGTAGGCCCCATAGGTTATTTAACCATAGGTTAAAAAAAAAGGCCAACTTGCTTTAAAATTAATCTATGGATTCCTAACCGATAGGTCAAAACCGATCGTTAGTAGGCACAACCATCGGTTAAAAATCCATGCATGCTCAGAATCAAGTTGACGCATGCTTGGAAGCATTAAACTTCGTTTTTTTCAGCACATCGTTGTGTTTTACGTCACCGCGTTCTGACACGATCGGTTATTTAACCTATAGTGTGTAGGCACGACGGACCATCAGTCAGCTTCATCGGTTAACCTATGACAACGGTCCTTCAGACCGTTGTCCTCTGGTTAACCTATCGTGTGTACGAGGCTTTAGCCTCCCTTCCTTCTGCATTTCTGTTGCCGGAAAAAGTGCTCAGAGCCAAGACAAGCAGCCGTTAAAAAGCGGCCATTTTCTTCCTAGCTATGTTATTGGAAGGCCATACGGTGGCAGATTGGGGTGGGTGTTACTCAAATTTAGGAAGCATTTGGCAACTTGGGACAATGTAGTAAATGTACTTTGTCCATTGGGGGACAGGCCAGTGAAACAAAATTTTAATGATAGTTCTTTAAATGACAAAAACACTATTTTACTTTACAGTAAGTTTATAGAGTATATGCTCACTTATCTCTTCCCAAATTCTACACTAAGCTTGGAATTGTTTGATTGAATATATAATGGAGAAGTATATGAGAAATATTACACATTTTATTAATACATGCAATAAACCAGTTCTCTTTTTGACTAGATTACATTGGTTATTTGGGTTGTAATTCGTATTGGTCCGAATGGCTGTGAGAGCATGGAATTTCGTGACAGCGGTTTGCTCCGATTTAAACAAGTCTCAGATATGGGAATCATCCATCCTTTATACAAGAGTACTGTGGGAGGACGGCGCAATGAAGATCTTGTGATCACTGGCAACAACCAGCCTGTAAGTTGAAGGAGAGCTGTTTTTTAATTACTGTATTTATTGGCGTATAACGCTCACTTTTTTACCCTGAAAATAGAAGGTAAACTGTGCCTGCGTGTTATACGCAGGGGGCTGTGGAAAGTTTTTTTCCTGAAACTTTCCTCTTAACCACTTGCTTACTGGGCACATATACCCCCTTCCTGCCCAAGCGAAATTTCAGCTTTCAGCACTGTCACGCTTTGAATGACAATTGCGCGGTCGTGCGACGTGGCTCCCAAACAAAATTGATGTCCCTTTTTCCCCACAAATAGAGCTTTCTTTTGGTGGTATTTGATCACCTCTGCGGTTTTTATTTTTTGCTATATAAACAATGATTACATTATTTGCATTAACATCCAGATTTTCAGGACAAGCTTTCAGAATGTACCCTCTTCAAGCTCCAAGCAATTGTTTTTGTTATAAGTGCACTAATATGGCTACAATCTCAGTGATTTAGTATAAAGTTGCTTATGGTAGATGCTTACAGATTAGGGGACAGCTGTAGTGTGAAGCCTACGTCTTGCTTACTCTCTCTGTCAGTACAGTAGGCATTCATACTGCAGATGTACGCCATCATCCACAGGAAAATCAGTAAGCTGATGTTACAGATTATTTTAAAGGGACGGATGATATCACTGTGTCAGCATCAGCTTGCTCTCACTAGTTAGTTTTACATAATTGCGCAAATTGTTGTTTTGTTAACTTCCCTAGAAGGCAAAAGTGTCCTTTAAAAAACAGTTTTTTATAGTAAAATAATATATAAGAACTTAACTATATAGGTAATGTTTAATTATGAATTATGATTTCTTTATTATTGAACTCAATACCAAAAAGCAATGCAGAAATTGGGTGCACATATGCAATTGTCCATTTTCTGATTGCAGGTGATTCTTCAACAAGGTTCGACAAAACTTAGTGTGGGAAAAAGCAAGACTTCCATTACCAGCGACTTAGGCATGGAATTTGTGGACCCAAGAACCCAGAACATTTTGTTCAGCACAGATTATGAGAAACATGAATTTCATTTACCCAAGGGCGTGAAGACCTTAAATGTTCAGAAAGCATCTACAGAAAGGGTAATGCATTTTCTTTCTAATATATTATTCACTTTCTGCTCAGAACCTTAAGGTAACTTGAAGCATAATGCTTTATGCTAAGGCAACATAAATCCAATGTAAATTTCCTTTTGGCACCAGGAGCCTGCAGAGACCATGCTGTCACTGGCAGCTCAATCTCAAATTCTCTGGTTCCTGATCATGTGATCACAGCAGTCAATCATAACAGTGGCCACATGGGTATATATTAACAAAGAAGCTTGTGGTTCTGGACCACTGGTACAGACAAAGTGTGGTCTGTGGGTATTACCTCATTTATCGGCGTATAACACGCTCTTTTTTCCCCTTAAAATCAGGGGATTTGGACTACTGTACTGTCTATTATATGAGCAGGGGCAGGAGGCGTGGCTGTGAGTGACGGAGCGCTGGGTACACAAGAAGGAGATTGCGGCTCTATGTAATTCAGTGGCGCTCTCGCTCCCCCTCTTCCCTCGGAGACAACAGAGATGATCTAACATTGAAAGGTAAAAACTGCAGATTGGCACTGAACAGGCAGAGCATTTTGATAAATTTATAGGCTGCAGATGGGCACTAATCAAACTGCATTGAAGATCAATGCTGCAGATGAGCACAGATCAGGCTGCACTGAAGCTGCAGATGGACACAGATCTGGCTGCATTGAGGCTGCAGATGGGCACAGATCAGGCTGCATTGATGCTCAGTGTGATACATTTGCCTATATGTCTCAGTGTACTGCTCCCTGCTAGCCATGGGTAGAGGTAGAAAGGAATTTCATGTGTGATTCATTCCTCTGACAGGTTATTGACGTGCTAATGTCCCCTCACTATTCTAAACGTTAATTGATCTATTGTGTTGTGTAAAGAAGATCTGTGTTTACCCTTAAAATATGTGTATTGTATCATCAGGCTAAATGATTAGATAAGTAGTATGTTAATTATTCTGATTGCTTCAGTGTATTAATTAACTCCCCTGATGTCTTTATCTAAAGAAATGTGTCTGCATGGTCGGCTCCGACTTGTCTCCTATAATCTGTATGGGAAACCCCACTGTGTGAGGGGGGCGTTCCTAACAGGCTGTAACCACATATAAGCTGAGTTTTTGTGTCAATAAATCAGTCTTGGTTCCAGCATCCAGTCTTGACTCATGTGTGGGGAATCCTGTGATGTTCTTGTATGGAGAGGAGGGAATGCTTGACGGGGATATCATACCGATACCGTCACAAATTGGTTGGCAGCAGCGGGATATTCCCTTCTACTCTCCTTCACACCCGGATTCCAAGCAGACACTGGAAGAACTACTGGAAGGATTGCTAGCAACAAAACCAAGCGGGTCATCATAGCGGAATCAATGGAGATAGACCAGGAGGACGGGATTGCAGCAACGCCAGCAGTACAAGAGATGGATACACCAGTGATTCAGGAGGAGGAATCGCCAGCCAACAAGCTAATGAGAGAGAAGCTAGCGTGGTTCGGCCCGAACCCAACGCCGGATGTGGTGCTGAAAGTGATGGACCTGTTAGCGGAGGAGGCTAAACAAATAAGAGACAAACAAATAAGAGACGCAGAGCTACAGGAGGCTAAAGAAATAAGGGACGCAGAACTACAGTTAAAACTGGCAGCAGTCCAATAAGCAGCCGCACCTTCTCCGAACAGTGAGTACAGCACAGCAGGCGCAAGGAAGATTCCGTTTAGCGCTTTTAAAGCTTTTGATGAAAAGGACTGTGAAATTGATAACTACCTGGCGGATTTTGAGCGACAATGTAACCTGCACCGAATAGCTAGAAGAGAGTGGGTTGCAATATTGTCAGGCAAACTGTCAGGCAAAGCTTCTGATGCTTTCCGGACCGCGCCAGATCAGGATATCCATAGCTACGCCCGGGTTAAAGAAGTGCTCCTGGCTCGTTATGCAGTAACCCCAGAGTCCCACCGACAGAAGTTCAGGGACTCACGCAAAACCACAAAAGACTCTTACGCAGAATGGGCATGCCAGCTGTCCCTGTCGGCCTCTAACTGGGTTAACAGCAGCCAGGCCACCACCGCAGAGGACATTTTGCAACTAATGCTCCTGGAGCAATTTTACAATCACATCCAGACGGATGTCAAAGATTGGGTGAGAGATCGCAGGCCCATGACTCTACCAGAGGCCGCTAAGTTGGCGGATGAATATGCAGATACTCGCAAGACGAACCAGGTCACACCACGGGTACAACCGCCACGACCAACGGCGCCCTCACACCCACCAGCCGCTAGATACCAACCTCCTAACAGACCGGTGACATCTAGCCCTCGCTATCCACGCCAGGAGGACAACGAACAACGCTGCTTCCGGTTCAAACAGTTGGGTCACTTCAAGCAGAATTGCCCCATGAATGACAACACCAGGTCAAATTGGTCTCAACCTGGGTACCGCCCACCAGCAGCAGCCCATTGTGTAGACTCGGCTTGGGATCCCCAGGAGCGGGGTCGGGAAGAACCATTGGGCACCCCTTACGAAGCCCTCATGGTACAATCTGCTATTACGGACAACAGGGAACACCATTGTCAGCTGGTCATGGGCTCCAGCCCTGAGCCGGAGGGGCCCTGGAGGGAGCTGGGCAGAAAGAGGCACCGCCGGCCACCCTTCAAGAAGAAGAGGTCCTGGAAGCCGTATAACAAGCTGACCTGGGAGGAGAAGAAGCGACTGGAGGAGAGGGAGTCGCAGCGGGCGTCCCAGATGCGGGCCGAGATGTTCGCCAAGGGCCCACCGGTGGCCCCTTACACCACCACCCAGTTCCTGATGATGAAGGACCACGTGGAGAGCCTGCAGGACATGAGCAAGCAGGAGCTGATCCGTGAGTACATGGAGCTGGAGGAGTGCATAAGCCGCATGGAGGAGGAGAACAACCACCTGAGGTCACAGCGGGCTGACCCCCCCAGGCTCCATGAACTGGAGATGGAGCTGGAGAAGCTCCAAGAGGAGAACCGGCGGCTGCGGAGGGAGCAGGGGGTGGCTGACCTTATGGGGCTCTGAGTCCCCTCTCTCCCCCCCCCCCGGACTCTGAGCACCAGTGCACCAGTGCTACAACAAATATAACTTTTCCTTTTTATGAATCTCCTGTGATTGTCACTTCAGAGCCATAACCTGCCCCCTCCCATAGCGGGACACCTAGACGGCGGCGCACAGACCCATTTGCAGATCGCACAAAGACTTGGGGACTGACCGGCGTGTGATCTGACGACCCGGTGACATACCTGAGTCTGAAGCAGTTGTCAAGGGAGGTCAGTCATGCCAAACGGAGTTAACCTCAGACTAAAAGCTCTGAACCCGTCAACCCTACTGGACCAGAGAAGGTCCAACCGGATTTGCCGGAGCAGGGAGCAAAAGGGGGGCCATTGTGATACATTTGCCTATATGTCTCAGTGTACTGCTCCCTGCTAGCCATGGGTAGAGGTAGAAAGGAATTTCATGTGTGATTCATTCCTCTGACAGGTTATTGACGTGCTAATGTCCCCTCACTATTCTAAACGTTAATTGATCTATTGTGTTGTGTAAAGAAGATCTGTGTTTACCCTTAAAAGATGTGTATTGTATCATCAGGCTAAATGATTAGAGAAGTAGTATGTTAATTATTCTGATTGCTTCAGTGTATTAATTAACTCCCCTGATGTCTTTATCTAAAGAAATGTGTCTGCATGGTCGGCTCCGACTTGTCTCCTATAATCTGTATGGGAAACCCCACTGTGTGAGGGGGGCGTTCCTAACAGGCTGTAACCACATATAAGCTGAGTTTTTGTGTCAATAAATCAGTCTTGGTTCCAGCATCCAGTCTTGACTCATGTGTGGGGAATCCTGTGATGTTCTTGTATGGAGAGGAGGGAATGCTTGACGGGGATATCATACCGATACCGTCACACTCAGATACGATTATTTTGCTTCCAAGTGGTTTATTTTAAAAAAATACGGTAAATCTCACCCTCTTTACTGTGAAACATATGTTGGATGGCAAGTTTTTAATTCTCCTTCTGCAAATTATAGTTGTCCATCATGCTTTAGTATTTTTAGCCACTAACCTAGAATGAGAATGCACATAATGAATTCTGATTTCATTCTGAACTTACTGATTTGCCTATTTGTTTAGGATGAGTGATTTAGGGGCCATTCACATGGGCATATGCATATTTTCTGTATAAAAGCGGGTTCTCGCTGGCAGAAGATTCCACGTAAAATACAGGGGCTTAAGTACTCACATTTAGACAGCATTTTGACACTTTTTACATGAATGTGTATACAGGGGGTCCCGGGGTTACAAACAAGGGGCCAGATCCTCAAATAAGTTACGCTGGCGTATCTATTGATACGCCGCGTAACTTCTATTTTGCTCCAGCGTATCTTTGTTTTGTATCCACAAAACAAGATACGCCTGAAGCTGTGCTAGATCCGACTGGCGTACGTCTTAGTACGCCGTCGGATCTAAGGTGCATTTTTACGCTGGCCGCTAGGTGGCGTTTCCGTCGATTTCCGCGTCGAGTATGCAAATTAGCTAGATACGCAAATCCACAAACGTACGTCCGGCCGGCGCATTTTTTTACGTCCTTTCCGTAAGGCTTTTTTTGGCGTATAGTTACCCCTGCTATATGAGGCGTATCCTATGTTAAGTATGGCCATCATTCCCGCGTCGAAATTTGAAAATTTTACGTTGTTTGCGTAAGTCGTTCGCGAATAGGGCTTTGCGTAGAATGACGTTCACGTCGTAAGCATTGGCTTGTTGCGGGTTAATTTCGAGCATGCGCAATTGGGATACCCCCACGGACGGCGCATGCGCAGTTTAAAAAAAACGTCATTTACGTCGGGTCAAGACGTATTTGCATAAAACACGCCCCCATCACATCCATTTGAATTGCGCGCCCTTATGCCGCCAAAGTTACACTACGCTGCCGTAACTTACGGCGCAAATTCTTTAAGGATACAAAAAAAAAGCTGTAAGTTACGGCGGAGTAGTGTATCAGACATACGCTACGCCGCACAGATAGAAGCGCCGCGCTTAGTGGATCTGGCCCAAGATAGGTAGGTTTGTTCTTAAGGTACACGTTTTAAGTGTAGCTCCAGCCCAACAAAAATATTTTTAAGCTTTTCGGATAGCATAGGGAAGGGTTATCACCCCTGTAATATTTGTTTTGCTGTCTGTGCCCCTGTTCAGAAGATTTCACCTCACTTTCTGTCCCAGTGACAATTGGATTTGGAAAATGTTGGGTTGTTGTGGAAACAAGCCTTGGTGATAAAGCTTCAGTAGAGACACCTTTTTCCCAAAATAACTCTTACAGAAGAGAATTTCCCTTTCCTAGGGGTAGATTTCCTCTCACTTCCTGTGGTCTCCCTCCGTTTGTAAGTAGGAGTCATTTGTAAGTTGGATGTTTGTAACTAGGGGACCCCCTGTACTGTAGATATGCACATACAATCTGCAGATCTGTTCCGCCCTGGACACAAAGCTGTCCTACTTTTTTTGTGCGCTCCTCTGGGTTCAACTGGCAGGCCTCCGGACGCCGCTTTTAGAAGGAGGTCGGCCTCCTTTTCCTTGGGAAGTGTTCATTGTAAAATTTTAGACCTGCTTTGTAAGACAAGTTACATTTGTGTACCAGATCCCTTGGAATCACCTAATAAATGTAAAGTTTATATTATTTTCCTGTAGTTTCCCTTGTAGAGCTTGCATAGGAAATAGAGACATAGAAAAGTGAAGGCAGAAAAAAGACAGAGTAGTCCATCGAGTCTGTCCATTTTTATATACATGTTTTGTATATTGGGGGGGGGGGGTTCATAATTGTTTTTGTCTGTGTATAGATCTGTTTGTCCCAAGCATGTTTGAAGCCATTTACTGTTGACTGGCTCACTAACTCTGCTGGAAGTTTATTTCCAAGCATCTACTATCCTTTTAGTAAAATAATACTTTGTAAGATTAGTCTTGAACTTTCCTCCAGTTAGTTTGAGGTCATGTCCCCGTGTTCTTGATTTTGGTTTCATATATAACAAACTGCCCTCTGAACCTTATTCACCCATTTGATGTATTTAAAGGTTTAATAACTTGTTGCATTCTTCCATCTGCCTTTGCACCCCATCGCCAGAATTCTTCATATTTAAGCCGGCCATGCATGGATCGAAATTCATTCAGTTCAACAGGGACTGGCCGAATTTTGATCCATATATAGGGCAGGGTGGTTGTACAGAAGTCGATCTACCAATCAACTTTTGTACAACCAGTGCTACCGGCTACACCATGTATACTGATGGTGGGGAAGTCTCCTCGCTGTCAAAAAACAATAGCTCAGCAGGGAGGATATAAATGTGTGAATGCAGGAATCTGGTAATTTCTTCTCTTTTAACACTGGCTGAATGAAAAAAAAAGAATAATGTATGGCTGGCTTTAGATCAAAATTAAAACAGTTCAGCATGAATTTCTATTCAAATTTCGATCCATCTAAGGGCAGGCTGGTTATACTGAAGTCTATCCACCAATTAACTTCAATACAACTATCCTGTCAGAGTTTTTCTTGCAATCACTGCCAGCAGCTATAGCGACCAGGAGTGATCATTGTATTCTGCAGTTAGGGAAGGCTCCCCATGATCCTCGCCAGCAGAACACAATCTCGCTGCAGGAGGGATTCAAGCAATTTTTTTCCCTTCAACCCATAATGTTTGTCCTTCCTTAGTGTGTCATACTATTAAGGGACAGGTGAAATTGTTATTCCCTGAAACAAATAATTTCTGTATAACTCATTCATTCATTCACTCATACATTATATTTGTGTTTTTAATATAAATGTATTGTGTATTTTACCCAAATCAACAATTACAATATTTACAATTAATTATTACAATAAATTGAACTTCAGACAAAAGGCCATGATAAAATCAATGGGTTCAATAAAAATATGACAAATGTATTGTTAAATACAGCCATTAAAAGTACCTGAATCTCTGTTTGTGTCTCTGTCTCTGTCTCTCTCTCTCTTGATATCATTCTACTGATAGCAGCATTCTTAGTGAAAGGGAGGAGCAGCACAGCAGGTAGTCAGGATTTATTGTATTGCATATTGCTATTCATCTGAGAGTTTCCTGACAGGAGGAAAAAGCAGAAACACAATCTCATCAATGTCGGGCAACCCTTTCATTTCCCACAGATAGGGCAGGACCAGATCCAGGTCCAGGCTCTATTGTTTAGCTACTGTATATGTTGTCTGCAGAGTGGTCTTAGAGGGTACAGGTCCTGGCTCTGCTAATTAGCAGGGATGTCTGGATCACTAGACAGATTGACCAGATTTCCAAATGCTTTGGCTAGTAACTAGGTTTGTCCCGATATTATTATCGGTATCGGTACCGATACCAAGCATTTCCCCGAGTACTTGTACTCGGGGAAATGCTCCGATGCTTCACCCGATACCCGACTGTCCCTGTATCCTCCTCCAGTTCCCCCATCCATGCTGCTTTCCCCGTCCGCGCTTTGTGTCCCCCTCTGTGCTGCTGCTGTCCTTCTCCGTTCTTCTGCTCTCCCCCTCCACGCTTCGTGTCCCCCCTCCGTCCTGCTTCTCTCCCCCTTCCCCCTCTGTGTCCCCCCTCCGTGCTGCTGCTGTCCTCCTCCGTTCTGCTCTCCCCCTCCATGCTTCGTGTCCCCCCTCTGTCCTGCTTCTCTCCCCCTTCCCCCTCTGTGTCCCCCCTCCGTGCTCCTGCTGTCCTCCTCCGTTCTGCTCTCACCTTCCATGCTCTGTGTCCCCTCTCTGTGCTGCTGCTCTCCCCCTCCATGCATTGTGTCACCCTCCATGCCCCCCTCTGTGCTCCGTGTCACCCTCCATATCCTCCTTCGCCCCCTCTGTCAGAATAGAGAGCAGCGGTAGGAGCCGCTAAACCCGGCTCCTACCTTTTCCGAATGAACATATAACATTCATATAACTGAAACACCGGGAAACACCGTAACCTGTGCTTACGATGCTTGATCAGTTTATGAATGGAGACGAACCTCTGTCTCCTGTCCATTCATTTTCAGAGCAGCTGAGAAAGGGATTAAGAAAAAAAAATATTGCAATAAATAATAAAAATAATTGTGAAAAATAATAAAAATAAAACGCACACCGACACCATCCACTCCCCCCCATAAGAAAGCATTGTAAAAAAAAAAATATGAAATTGTAAAATAAAATAAAATACTGACACATGACATTAAAAAAAAAGTATCGGCGAGAACTTGAAGAAAAGTATCGGTACTTGTACTCGGTCTTAAAGTGGTATCGGGACAACACTACTAGTAACATAGTTCTAAAGCTAGTCTTTTTTATGTAATCTTCTGAAATGGAGCCCATGTACAGTATGAAGGAACTTTTCTTTTTGCAGAGTGTAAGGCCCCTTTCACACTGGGGCGGGAGGTGCGGTGGCGCCTGCAAACTGCCTCAGTGTGAAAGGGGCCTTAGGCTCCCCAGGCACAATGAGTTGCACTGTCTTTTGCAATGATCTTACAGTGAACAGCTTTCCTCCAAGTTTACTATAAGGACCATTTATGTATTTTATACAGTGACCATATCCGACCTTTGATTGTCTCTTCTCAAGGATTATGTGTCTCTCAAGTCTTTTTTTTTTTTAATTCAAGAAAATATCTTGCTTGTTCTTCAAGCTGCAGATTTAAATGACATGCTTCTATTTAGTGTATGTTTAGTTGTGTATTTAGCAGGGCTGTGGAGTCAGAGTCGGAGTCGGGGGAAATTTTGGGTACCTGGAGTCGGAGTCGGCAAACCATGCACCGACTCCGACTCCTACTAAATTTTGATTGGAATAAAAAAAAAAAAGCAAGTTTAAATGTCCCAATTCACAAAAAGTTATAATTAATGACTTCTCTACTGTAAGAATAAAGACCAATGCATGCATTGCCTCACGTAACCGCAAAACGAACACGTTAAGTGACCGTGAAGAAGCATGCTTTTCATGTGCTTCACTATATGGCACGCAACGCACAATTAGGAGCTGCAATACTTATACTTTCCATAGTGTTGTGTTCTGCTTTTACAGGGAACGCAGCGTCCATGTGTAACCTAGCCTCTCACTGATAAGGGAATAAATAAATATGTTTTTTGCAGGACTAGAGAGTGAGACACTTGTATAAGTGAAGGGAATGGAGGGCCAATAGTTCAAGACTGAAGCTGTAAACCATTGGAAAAACTGCTGTCATTTAGCTAAGGCTATAAAAACTTGTAAACTTCGATTGTTAGCTTAAACTTTAAACATGACTATGGGAAAAAAAAATTAATAAAACTTTGTTTTCATTGTGTTTGTCTTTTGCTTAAACTGTGCAATACAGTAGACTGTTGGCTTCCCAGCCAGTAGTCCTGTGGTAGGTTGCGTTTCTTTCCCTCAAGGAATGTATAAAATACATTTGCATATTAATACAGAGGAGTCGGAGTCGGGGAGTCGGAGTCGGGAGTACATAAAACTGAGGAGTCGGAGTCGGAAGTACATAAAACTGAGGAGTCGGAGTCGGAACATTTATCTACTGACTCCACAGCCCTGGTATTTAGGAGTTTGCCTGGAGTTCAGCTTTAATAAACACATTTGCAGCTTGAATGTCATTTTCTAGTGTTGTCTGACATAGAAAGAATGAGAACTATTGATCTAAAGCAGAACATATTATTTGGGGTTAACACTATTCTTCTAGGCCCCTTTCACACTGGTGATCCGATCAGAGTTGCCTGTCAGTTTTTCAGGTGGACCTGATCAGAAGCTTCATGTTTGTCTTCGGGTGGCTGGATATAAGCAGGCTTGTGCCTGTTTCCATCCAATTACTTCCAAGTCTGTCTAGGTCCAAAAAAGATGGGAAAGGTTTATTTCCTTTCTATATCTTCTGACCTAAATGTGATAGACTGAAGGTATTTGAATGTAAATGTCCTCCCATAAATCTAATATGAGTCGAGAAAGCTTCATTATTTACATGCACCAAAAAAATGAATGGACATGGATGTCACAAAAGCAAGTGTTCTGTTCTGATATTATTCAGCAGGAAATCTGTTCATGGATCCGAATATCGGACAAAAACTGTTGTCCGAGGAAGAATCGTACGATTTTTGGATCGTGTGCACACTACTTTCGAGAGTTGATCGCGACAGTTTATCCGATATTATTCGATCGGAAAAGCAGGAAAATTGTGCTTGTACAATACCAGATCGTACAATATTCATTTAGTCAGTACAGTTGTCGTCCGAAAATACAATACGAATACATTACAACAAATGACATCACTTTCAATTTTTTTTTTTTCTGTCGTACAAGATTTTTCGTGACTTTAGAAACCTATTCAATTTCTACTTGCGACTGACTATTAAGCAAAAAAAGTTGTACAATCTGTCGTACGATATTTGGATCATGTGTACGGGCCATTAGACTTTCAGTATTATAGACTTAAAAAAAAGGCAGGCCATACACGATTCCTGCTTGTTAGAAAATCAAATGAATGTTTTTAAAACAAAAAACTTTAAACAAAATTCTACTTACTAGAGTATGGCCAGCTATAGTTTTAATATATAAGATGCTTACAGTGAAAAAAAATTATCTATATGCAAGTTTTTGGCTTTATTTCAGACTTCAATCTCTCAGTGGAAATAGTTGTTGTTATCTTTATTTTTTTAGATCACAAGCAGTGCAAGCAGCGATCTTAAAATCAATGTGGATGGGCATATCACTGTGCGTGGTAATGAAGGAGTTTTCATCATGGGAAAGACCATAGATTTTCGAACAGGTGGAAATATTGTGCTAAAAGCAGTAAGTTCTGGTTAATTGTCATTCTGTTTTGCTTGGTATTTTTCGTTTTGTTCTTTTCTACATTCTGGCAGTAGGGAAATTCTTGTTCTGAAAAGCAAAAGACCCCAGTCCTCCAAGAGATCAAAATTATATTAGTTAACAACTAAAGCAAATCATTTTCTAGCAGAATGTTTACATTTTATTTTTCTTAAAAATATCTATAATATATACTCAAAGTAGCTGAAGCACTGTTCAGGAGAATGTCGTTTATCAATTAGGTATTAAAGGTGAAGTCATAGAAAGATAAAGTACTTTGTCACTGTAATTTCCCCAAGCACTGATATCTAGATACTTCCAGTTTTAAAAATAACTCAGTTTCTTTTTCCAAGTTGTGTAATTACTCAAGCTTTATGCAACTGTAATATTACATGACAGGGTAGGAAATTAAAATGTATGTCCAGCTGAAACTTTCTTCCTTGGTTTTGGATAGAGTGGGAAAGCATTATAACCCCTGTTAAGTATTTACTTCTATCCTGGGCTCCATTTGAAAGATTTACCCCCACTTCCTGTCCTGCTGACAATGTTTTACCACACAGGAAGTGAGGGAAAGTCCACAAAAGCAACACAGGCAGAAATAAAAATGTTTTTCTTTAGTAGAGTAGGGGAAAGTTAGAAACCCCTTCAGATTTGCACTTCTTTCTGTGTCCCTGTTGCAAATTCCCCCCCCCCCCCCCCCCTCACTTTCTGTCTGATAGAAACCATTGTCAGGTGGTCAAAAAGTGTGCGGAAAAAGCTCCCAAATAGAGCCAAAAATAGAGGCCAGACAGAGCTTCTCATTCCCCACTCTATTAAAAACAGCATCATTTTTGTTAGACTCACACTTTAAAGAGGAAGTAAACCCTGATGGGTTTTAGGAAAAAGGTGAGTGGGGGGTGGTGGCGCTGCCTAACCAGGACACAATACCTACAGGAACCTAAAAGGGTTACCCGTAATATTGTCCTAAACTTAACTGTGTGATAATCCCTCACCATCCGTGTAATTAGATACCAGGGACCAGATGTGCACCTGTATTGCTATTATACTGGGGTGCCTGAATTCAGTAGTATTCGTATAGAATTCAGTAGTATTCGTATAGAATTCAGTAGTATTCGTATAGAATGTGATTTCTGGTCATACCTGCTTGGTGGAAAATTGGGTGAATAAATAAAAAATGAATGAAAAATATAATGAATGCGACAGCCAAAGCTGCTGACTAGTGCTGGGTTATAGCCCCTGTCAGTTTATTTTTTTTTACCATCCCTGTCCGATTGCAGATATTTCTCTTCACTTTCTGCCCCATAGCTAAACAGGAAGTGATAGGAAATTGTGCGAATTAACCCTCCTAGCGGTATTCCCGAGTCTGACTCGGGGTGAGATTTTTATACCAAAAGCGGTAAACCCGAGTCAGACTCGGGCTCGCCTCGCTGCAGCAGCAGACAAAGTTACTTACCTTGTCCCTGGATCCAGCGATGCCACCGCGCTGTGTGAGCGAGCGGGACCTCACTCGATTCACACAGTGTCCTCCTGTGCCGCCGATCTCCGTTCCCTGCGACGTTACGACTCACGGGAGTGGAGAACGGCGCCAAATTCAAAAACGTAAACAAACACATTACATACAGTATACTGTAATCTTATAGATTACAGTACTGTATGTAAAAAATACACCCCCCCCCCTTGTCCCTAGTGGTCTGCCCAGTGCCCTACATGTACTTTTATATAATAAAAACGGTTCTTTCTCCCTGCAAACTGTAGATTGTCCATAGCAACCAAAAGTGTCCCTTTATGTCAAAAATGGTTTTAGAGCAGCTAGAAAACAGCGATAATAAATTATAATCACTTGCAGAATTGTGCGATAGCGATTTGTGGGGAAATTCGTCATAAAAAAATAAAAGTAATGACAGCGACAATTCTGCAACTGAGCAAATTTCAGTGATTTTGAGTTGATTACATTATTGAATATTTTTTATTATAATTATATTATTACTTGTTATAATTATTTATTATATTATAATTTATAATTTAGTTTTTTTTAAAAATGTCATACCCGGGATGCCTACTAGACTCTTGTTTGGTCAGATTTAAATTAGTTATTCCTAAGAATTACAGACCTACAGTATAAAACGCCAAATTTCCTTGCAAATAATGGTACCGCTTTCAGCACCTTTTTTCTGGAAGAATCATACCGCCAGGGAGGTTAAGGGAATCCATTCCCCCCACCCAGGCATTGAGAACTAGTGTCCCCACTCGAAAATTTCAGGGTGGATCTTAAACAGAAAGGGGTGTGGCCTTGACAGGAAGGGGGTGGTTCATATTTAAATTAGGGGTGCACAAGTTTAGTCAGGCATAGGGCAGCACAAAACCTAAATACACCACTGCCTGTAAGTAAAAATGGCTGTACAGGTTGTACAACCACTTTAATCACCTTTGTATACAGTAAAATGTTTACCTTATATCCTTTTGCTTGTCTTTCTGCATTAATTGTAGTCGATTTTCGCGTTAATAATCTTGATATATAGAATGAAGTTGGTTTTGCTGTTCACTTTGAAAGTGAATTTTCCCCAGAGCTTAGTGAATGTGGTGAAATTTCACTTTAAAAATAATATCCAATCACATGCAAGGATAAAAAAAACTTTTTTTTTTTTGAGGAGCAATTCTCTTGCAAAGTGAACAGAAAATTTGCCTTTAGTAAATCAACCCCATGAGCTGCTGTACCATTACTATGCAGAAGTACATCACAGAGAGGGCTAATGATATACAGCTTGTAGTCTGGTTTCAGTTTAGTGTTGTCATATGAATAAAATTAGGATACCAAGGTTGTTTATGGAATTAGGCCATGGAGTAAGTAAATAGGAACTTTTTACATGAATTGGCGCCTGTGTTATTCTGCAGTAATTACAACGTTAGGTACAAATGAACAAGTTGCTCTTGGCTTATATTCTGAAAGCACTGAATCACCCCCAAGTTCTTTAACCCCATATGCTTTTCCTTCCATAGGAGAACAGTATTATTCTAAATGGCAGTGTGGTGGTCACACCTTCTCGATTACCTACAGCTACGGGAGAGCTGATGTATGATGACGGAACAGAACGCTACAAGCTGTGCATGTGTGCAGATGGGACTTTATTTCGGGTACTAGTGGAGAGCCGCAATATGGGATGCTTAACCTCTGTTAATCCTTGTAGCTCAGTATATTAAGTAATATCACATCACCTGCAATTACATCAGTGTTATATATTTACCCTTATTTATGTTTGTTTAAATGTGTGAGGTTTTTGTGATAATGCTTTCTAAAAATGTTTTGCAGTATTAACTATTTATTTTCTAGGAATGACTGCTACATGACTGCCTGTGCAGCATGCCCATACTCTATTATTATTATTATTATCATTATTATACAGGATTTATATGGCGCCAACAGTTTGCGCTTTGCTTACATGCACATTGGATCTATGTCTGTGTCTGTGTCAGTGGGCTTTTTACTGACATCAAAGCTGCTTCATTCTTTGATCAAGTTTAGGGGAGGGCAAAAGCAGCTTGAAGTGTGTCAGTCAGGTAAAATGAATCTGTCAATATTTTCTGAATGATCTCAGAAGCGTCTCAAAGGAATGCCAAACACAAACTACGTTTGCACATAAACCCAAAGCCTAGTGACACGGACTCTGATATATCTCTGCTGTCTCTATCTTTACAACCATTCTCCTAGCTGATAGGGCCGGGTGATTATTGCACTAGTGATAGGGAGGAATACATGCTGGGAAGAAGGGTGTATCAGGTACTGACATTAGCACCAGTAGATGACTGTTGACTAAGTAGATCAGGGATCTGCAATTAGCGGACCTCCAGCTGTTGCAAAACTACAAGTCCCATCATGCCTCTGACTCTGGGTGTCATACTTGTGGCTGTCAAAATCTTGCTATGCCTCATGGGAATTGTAGTTCTGCAACAGCTGGAGGTCCGCTAATTGCATATCCCTGAAGTAGATGAACACTCCCATTTACAAGGAAACCCTGAGCAGTCAGATCATTTTTTCTATACTCCTGTAGCACACCAGGCCTTTGTATATTTACAGTGTGCCTGTTTACATTCAGTTTACATTTACATTGCAGCAACTGGTTTCAGGTTTACATTGCAGCAACTGGTTTCAGGTTATATGGTCTAATTAACGCTAGTTTATTTTTCTTTGCTGGCACTCACTTAGCAAGTTTGCTTTCTCATTCATTGTTATGAATTAGCTTACATGTGTGTCCTAGCAAAGCCATATCTGTCACTGTCAAAATACAGATTAGACATCTACCTGCAAGTTTTGCATAGCACACAGGTATTTCATATGTATCATACTGTTTCGTAATTAGATTTTCTGACATAATTATAGTGGAAATTCAGCCAAAACTTATTTTTTTTATCTCTACAAGTAAGCCAATCTCTAAGAGCAAGCCGTTGGTTGGAAAGTCTCATAGGCAAGAACTGTCACATTGATTGTCAACTTCAATAAACCGGAACATGTGTGACGTCATCAGTATTTATTTGCCTTTTCCTGTGCAAAACTTTTTTTGGAACTAGATTATTTACCGGGTTTAAATTGCTGGTTATTGTGGTCATATTTTAGCAGAGTTGTACTTTACAGCAGCATTTTCAACCTTTTTTCAGTCAAACACTCTTATCTGAAAGCACCTCAGGAAAATTGTGCCATTATTTAGTGGTAAATTTGTATTTTTCTCTGCAAAGGAAAACGGTCTCTAAATTGTAAACAAATATCATTTTTTAAACTGTAGATATATTTTTTCCACCCTACCACCAAAAATAAATTCATCTACACCTGATGTGCCTGGGGATACCACATACATGTACATTATATGTTGTTTGCACCCGTAGTAGAGCGCAGGCTACTTTAACACACTTACACTAAATATAAAACTATTTTTTTCTACTGACACTAATGCTAACACTGACATTAACACTGACCTAGATCAAGCCTTGATTGGCTATCACAGTAATCATATGATGGTCAGTCTTCTTGCTCCAGGCCTTTATATATCTACAGTGTGCTTGTTTACATTCAGAAGCCATGAGCTGGTGGTGACTTAGGACTGGTTAGAAATGGTTATAGATACATATGAACAATCTTGGGATAAAAAGTAAGTCCCACAGCAAATTGGTATGGCAGTCCTTGCCTTTACCTCTCAGTACAATTAAAAGTCATAAGGTTGCACACTATTTGTCGCTAACAATGTTACATGATTTGTATGGTAAAATTTACAACCAGGATGGGATATTAGTGTTGTCATGCCATCTGCCTTATATATAGAACTACTACTGGATTGTACAGTCCAGCACTAAAGAACTTGAACATTGAACTTTAGAAAGTAAATTCTCTCAGCGGGTCCATCACCTTGTGCCCCCCTTTTTATTTCCAGGAGTTGCACACAAATCTCTAAGAGTGGACAGACAATGCAATTCAAAGTTTTTAGGTAGCAAATGCCATGCTGTTGTCTTAAGTACTAGTCTGCATGTGGCTTATGTGGCAAATACTGTGTTCAATAAAGGTTTACAGACTGCACAGTGAACAAGAGAGCTGACCATACAATAAATATATACTGTATACTGGAGCAACATGTTAGCGGTCTCACCCAGTAACACAGCACATAAATTCAATTGATATGGATAGTATATGTATTTTCCATATTGTTACAGTAATGCTCTATTTTAGTATGCAAGTTGAGGTCAGTTTGCCAATCGATATGGTTCGTTGTTTCAGTGCTTTGCACTGTTTACATTTTTTTTACTTTGTTGGAAGTGGACAAAGTATACACTCCATTCAGGTCTCTGTACAGCAGCACAATGTACTGCATATCTGCATTGTACCACACCAGTGTGGTGGTGTGAACAGGGCAAATAGAAAACAATTTGGATGATTGGCATTGATCCAGCAAAGTACAAATTCTGGCGTTTTGCTTATATAGAGGATTTGTCACTACACTGTTCATTTTTGATTGAAGAGAAAGGACTTTCTTATATTTCACTTAAAGTGGTTGTCATCTCTCACATACACCCAGTGAAGTGAATAACCTCATATGATACACAGAGGTTAAACAAATCCTCCTACATAAGTTGTGCCTGTTTATCTACAGCAGTCTACATCCATTCAAATTGCAGAACTTACACAGGATCTCTCAGCTCTGAAAAGCAGGGGTGGGCGCTGAAGTTACTTCAATGAGGAGAACTTTGAGAGCTAATTGGAGGGAAGGGACACCCCCTCTTCACATAGCTCACAGGAACAGAACTGAGGCTGTCAATCATAGGCTGTGCCCTCCCCAAGGGCTGAATGGCACATAAATTTGGCCCTGGACTTCATCCAGACTGGCCCACTTTGACAGGTCTCTCCCATGGCGACAACTCCCACACCCCCCCCCTGGCCACCCAAACCCCCTCTCCCCCTTCACTAGCCGTTCTACTTTATTAGAGTAGAACGGCTGGTACTGGTACTCTTATAGGCAGTACCAGTGGGAAAGCTAGACATTATTTCACCCGGGGCAAAGAATCAGTTCGGTGCCCCCCTTATGGGACAAGATTAGGCAGAAATTAGAAACTCCCAGGCCATAGCTGTTGAGTCAGCTGTCTGTTCCCCTCCCCCATGCTCCTCTGTCGTCCCCCCTGCTCCTCTGATCCTCCCCCTGCTTCTTTATTCCCCCCAGGTGAGCGCTGCGGGGAGGGAGACAGAGGAGCGGAGGGGCGCGGCATTCCGCTGTCACTGAAGCTGGCCCACTGAGCCATCGGCCCACCGGGAAACTCCCTGTAGTCCCAATGGCCAGTCCATCCCTGCCCTCCCCTGTCACCTTTGTTCTCTTGGTGTCAGGAAACTTGTCAGAAGTGACTCTGATAGCAGAGGAACAAGGCAGCAGACAAGAAATGACACTTGACAGTGCTCTGGATTGAGACAAGCACATATTATAGAGTGATAAGCTTTGTACATATTTCATGTCTGAGGTTTACAACCACTTTAAGCATTATGAATGCCTATTGTTCACTATGTTCTGAAAGTTCTGAATGGTATATTTTATAAGTTCACTTTAAGGTATTAGCGCTGCACAACATCTGTGAGGTGATACCCAGAGTGTGTTAGCTGTTTTTTGACACTCACTAGAATAAATGTATTTTGTTGCACAGACACTTTTTGCATTTAGGTTCTCTAGATTATTTGGGCTGATTAAAGCTGGGATTCCAACCCCAGTACAAAAACAGCTCTAAAATGGCATCTGTCAGTCACAAACCTTCCTTGAAATCATTATCACAGTGTTAGTAATTAGAGTTTATCTAGGTCATCCCTGGTAAAGACACAGCAGACCCCTGTGTCTTTGTCAAATCATTTTATTTATTGTTAGACCTGAGCAATGCGCCCACAAACATTTCTGCACAATTATAATACAAATTTTATTATTTTACTATTTATTTATATAGATCTTGAATGCAGGACAACTCTTGTTTCTCCATCAGGCTGTGTGTCCTACTTAGATAAATTCTATACTGGATGACTACTGCAGCTAATGCATTAAAACACATTGGACAGCAGTATTCCTCGCTTATGGGAATAGAACTATTTATTGTACATCCTTATCAATTTACCACAGAGGTCAGTGGTTCAAGCTGAAATGTACAAACATCAGTGATTGGGTCAGAGCAGTGACTTATCTCATCATATCATCTTAGGGGCAGCTCCACAGAGAGAGTACGCCGGCGTATCTACTGATACGCCGGCGTACTTTCAAATTTCCCGCGTCGTATCTTTAGTTTGAATCCTCAAGCCAAGATACGACGGCATCTGGGTTAGATCCGACAGGCGTACGGCTTCGTACGCCTTCGGATCTTAGATGCAATACATCGGCGTCCGCTGGGTGGAGTTCGCATCGTTTTCCGCGTCGGGTATGCAAATTAGCTATTTCCGACGATCCTCGAACGTAGGCGCGGCCGTCGCATTCTCTTACGTCGTCTCTAGTCGGCTTTTTCCGGCGTATAGTTAAAGCTGGTGTTTTGCGGCGTATAGTTAGACTTGCCATGTTAAGTATGGCCGTCGTTCGCGCATTTAATTGGAATTTATTTATTTTTTTGCGTAAGTCGTCCGTAAATCGGGATGGACGTAATTCACGTCCATGTTAAAAAAATTGACATCCTAGCAACGTCATTTAGCGCAATGTACGGCAGGAAATTTAGGGACGGCGCATGCGCAGTTCATTCGGCGCGGGGACGCGCTTCATTTAAATGAAACACGCCCCCTAATAACTGATTTGAATTCCGCCGCCAGAGATAGACTAAGCCGCCGTAACTTACGGCGCAAAATCTTTAAGGATTCAAAGTTAACACAAGTAAGTTACGGCGGCATAGCGTATCTCTGATACGCTGCGCCGGGATAGATCTTTGTGGATCTGCCCCTTAGGTTACATTGAGAGCCAACACACCTGTAAGATAAGTACTTGTGGTGTGGTACTCTTGCTAAATAACTCATTGTGCTCTGGGAATCCTTTGTCACGTGTTTCTATGTAAAATATTGAATGCATAAACACATACATCATGTGACCCAAAGAAATATGGTTTCCTGTTATTGTAAGTGACCGGGTTACACACATGCCTATAAGTAAAACAAAGCCTTACACTAGAGATGTAAGATATGTTGCCTAAGCTGGGTGGTATGTTTTGTATAAATTGTAATTTACACTTATTTCTCACATACTCAATGCTTATACTTTGGAAAGTGTAGCTCAAAGAGTCTTTGTCCAAAAGGAAAATATAATGCTGTGTTACACACATATTCTCAAAATGTCAGGGACATTTCAGATCTAAGAATTGGGGGCATTATAACCATGCATTCACCCAACTTGGGGTAGGTAGTTAATGGCATATCCTTCATTTTCCTCTACACATATGGGTCTTAAAATTAAAGCTGAAGTTTATCCCCCCCAAAAAAAATCTTCGCTAAAGTTTAAGTGACCTAACTAAACCTGTAATAAAGTATTATCTTATGTTTGTGCGGGCAGCTGGATCCTGTAGAAACCTTCTGTGTAGGAATGTCCTGACCTCTTCTTGATGCTGAACCTTCAGCACTGAGGAAGGTAATATTTCCAAGTCTTCTGTGAAGCTGCAGTGAACATCCCAGGTAAGTTATGTCACTATAGCTACAAAGATTTGTATTTTAGCCAAACGTCAGATATATAAGTTTTCATGTATGCTAAAAAAAATACATTAACCTGCATTCTTCAGTTACATAAAAAAAAAAGCTATAATATTGTTTATTTTTGGTATCGTGTTAAAAACTCTACTAAAGCGATTTGTATATTTTTATATGAGACCTGTCAAACCCAGTACAATAATAAATACAAATGTCTGTTCTGCAGTTACTAAAGTATAAAATGTATGCCTGCATATGTCAGCGTGTACGTTTCCATTTTTCTATTGTTATGGATCAACAAATAAAACAGAAGTGTTACACTGATTCTGTTATTGTATCTTTGTATTGTATGCTATTTTTGTTTACCGCGTTGGTTCATAGTTTATTAAATAGCTCATTAACAGAAATTAAAATAGAACTAAAGGCATTTTTTTTTTTGCTTTTTTGGACATAGTAAGGAAGGGTTACAACCCCTGTCCTTTTTTTTGCCATCTGTGTCTCATTGTGGAGATTTCCCTTCACTTCATGTCCCATAGCCAAACAGGAAGCTGGAGAAAATCCTTCAAAAGTTAAAGGGATTGTAAAGGTACCATTTTTTTCCCTAAATAGCTTCCTTTACCTTAGTGCAGTCCTCCTTCACTTACCTCATCCTTCAATTTTGCTTTTAAATGTCCTTATTTCTTATAAGAAATCCTCATTTCCTGTTCTTCTGTCTGTAACTCCACACAGTAATGCAAGGCTTTCTTCCTGGTGTGGAGTGTCGCGCTCGCCCCCTCCCTTGGACTACGGGAGAGTCAGGACGCTCTCTACGTTGCAGATAGAGAAAGTTGCTGTGTGTTAGTGGGCGTCCTGACTCTCCTGTAGTCCAAGGGAGGGGGCGAGCATGACACTCCACACCAGGGAGAAAGCCTCACATTACTGTGTGTAGTTACAGACAAGAACAGGAAGTGAGGATTTCTCAGAAGGAATAAAGACATTTAAAAGCAAAATCGACGGGTGAGGTAAGTGAAGGAGGACTGCACTAAGGTAAAGGAAGCTATTTAGAGAATTTTTTTTTACCTTTACAACCCCAAGTGTTACTAAACCCAGGACCCTGCATTCACAATATCTGGTCTCCCACAGTACACAGAACATGGAAATGCAATTCTTTTACTCGGATTTCCCTGTGTATAAGGCGACCAGGCATATAAGACGACCCCTTAATTTTACATTTTTTAAAGATTTTTTGCCTCCACTCACCGTATAAGACGACCCCCCTTCCGAGGCTTCCGAAGCTTCATATTTCTTCCTTCTGGAGCAATATCCTTCTTCGCTCTTGCTGGAGCCATATTCTTCTTCCTTCTTGCTGGAGCTGGAGCCAATCACGGCGAGCAATGTATTCTATTAATGAATACAAAGCCTGCTTTGATTGGCAGAGGCTGTAACACAATCAGCCCACGCCTCTCTGACTCTCAAAGCCAATCCAAGCAGGCTACATAGAGTATGTAGCCTGCTCGGATTGGCAGAGGTTGTAACTCCAATTCGAGCAGGCTCTGTATTAATTTGAATACATCGCTACGCCAAAGCTACATACAGTAATACCGTGCATCCGAGCAGCTGACCCGGCGTATAAGACGACCCCTGCTTTTTGGCCAGTTTTTATAAGTGTAAAAGGTAGTCGTATACGCCATCAAATAAGGTAGTTATTATAAACTGCTAAATACCTTTTATCATCAGCAGTATATAGCAGTCTTGTGACTTCTATCAGTATCTGGTTAAAGCTTGTAGGAGGAGTTTTAATTGTCCTCTGACTGTTCTATGAGGCTGCATGACCCTCTGTCCTGACAGTGCTGATTGGCCCTGGACTGATCACATGCACCCTACCCAAAAAAACTCTAGCAATACACATCAAACTGAGCATGTGCAGAGTGCCTCCAAGGCTCTGTTCTATCAGCAGATGGATTGGGGACAGTAAAAGAAGGGGAGGATCAGAAAAAACAGGTTTAAACAGCCTTTTTTACACAATTGGGGAAAATTAACCCCTTAGGTTCCACATAGAGTATAACAAACATGCTTTACTGCATATAAAAATTGATTTTACTGTTGTGGGTTTAGTAACACTTTGAGGAATCACGTGAAGAGAAGTTCTGTGCACCAGATGTAAAAAAAAAAAGGTGCAAGCAAAAAATGAATGATTCACCCAGAAATAATAAAGCACATTTTCATTTAACCACTTGTGGACCGGCTGCCCCCAATGTACTGTGGACAGCTGGCCCATACGTCACTCCCTGCTTCCAGGTTTAGGACGTGCACATGCGTGCCCCCTCGCCAACACCCACTGTGATTGTACACAGCAGGAGTCTGTCAGCAACTCCCGGCCAATGATTCATGGCCAGGGGACCTGCTGATCAGCTGTGTGCAATCACAGCCCAGAGCCCTGTATTGACAATCAAAACAGAGCTCTATACAGGGGGAACGATCTCTCAAAGCAGGGATAAGAAACAGATCTGTAGTAAAAAGCAGCACACGTTACACATTGTTAGGCACACATTTAACCCCTTGATTGCCCTAAATGTTAACCCCTCCCAGCCAGTGTAATTAGTACAGTGACAGTGTATAGTATTATCACTGATCACTGTATTAGTGTCACTGGTGATGTCAGTGGCGGTTAGTCAGTTCCCCCCAGCATCAGTTAGTTAAAGATTGCCCTATTACCCTATCGTAGTCCCCATTATAAGATGCTAATCACAGCCATTAGTAGTATAAAAAAAAGTATAGTATATATATCATAGTTTGTAGACGCTATAACTTTCACGCAAACCAATCAATATACAATTATTGTTTTTTTTATCAGACATGTAGCAGAATATATTTTGGCCAAAATGTATGAAGAAATTTGTATTTATTTTTATTGTTTTATTCGATATGTTTTGTAACAGAAAGTAAAAAATAGGGCATTTTTAAAAAAAAAACTTTCGGTCTTTTTTTTTTTTATATTGCAAAAAATTAAAAACCCAGTGGTGATTAACCACTTGACCACTGGGCACTTAAACCCCCTTAATAACCAGACCAATTTTCAGCTTTCGGTGCTCTCACAATTTAAATGACAATTACTCAGTCATACAACACTGTACCCAAATGAAATTTTCGTCCTTTTTTTCACACAAATAGAGCTTTCTTTTGGTGGTATTTAATCACAGTTGGGTTTTTTATTTTTTGCGCTATAAGAGAGAAAAGACTAAAAATTCTGTAAAAAAAAGATTTTTTCTTTGTTTCTGTTATAAAATTTAGCAAATTAGTATTTTTTCTTCATAAATTTTGACCACAATTTATACTGCTACACATCTTTGGTAAAAATAAGTACACATTGGTGCATATTATTTGGTTTTTGTGAAAGTTATAGAGTCCACAAGCTATGGTGCCAATATCTGAAAATTGATCACACCTGAAGTACTGAGACCTTAACATGCCAGAGAAGTAGCTAAAAGTACAAATACCCCCCAAATGACCCCTTTTTGGAAAGAAGACATTCCAAGGTATTTAGAAAGAGGCATTGTGAGTTTTTTGAAGTTGTCATTTTTTCCCACAATTCTTTGCAAAATCAAGATTTTTTTTTCTTTTCTTTTTTTTTCACAAAATTTTCATATTAGCAGGTTATTTCTCACACACAGCATATGCATAGCACAAATTATACCCCACAACACATTCTGCTATTCCTCCCGAGTGGCCACATACAGAGGCCCAACATGCAGGGAGCACCTTCAGGCGTTCTGGAGCACCCAGGCCAATTCTGACATTTCTCTCCTACATTTAAAAATCATCATTTATTTGCAAGAAAATTACATAGAACCCCAAAACATTATATATGTTTTTTTAGCAAAGACCTTAGAGAATACAATGGCGGTCGTTGCAACTTTTTATCTCGCACTGTATTTGCGCAGCAATTTTTCTAACGTGTTTTTTACAAAAAAAACAGTTTTGTGCTTAAAAAAAACAAATCAGTAAAGTTAGCCCAATGTTTTTGCATAATGTGAAAGATGAAGTTACGCCGAGTAAATAGATACCTAACATGTCACCCTTCAAAATTGCACACGCTCGTGGAATGGCGCCAAACTTTGCTACTTAAAAATCCCCATAGGCGACGCTTTAAATATTTTTACTGGTTATATGTTTTTAGTTACAGGGGAGGTCTAAAATTATTATTGCTCTCACTCTAACGTTCGCAGCCATACCTCACATGTGTGGCTTGAACACCATTTTGATATGTGGGCGGGACTTACGTGTGCGTTCGCTTCTGCATGCGGGGACAGGGGCGCTTTAAAAAAAATATATATTTTATTGTTCACTTTACTTTACTTCATTTTAGTTTGACACGTTTTTCCGTAAAAAATAAAACATTTTGATCACTTTTATTCCTATTACAAGGAATGTAAACATCCCTTGTAATAGGAATATGGCATGATAGGTCCTCTTTACAGTGAGATATGGGGTCAATAAGATCCCACATCTCACCTCTAGGCTGGGAAGCCTGAAAAAAAAACAATCCTGCTTTGATCGTAGCGTTGAGTCGGTAGAAGCAGGGAGAGGGGGCGTATTGCAGGGTATTGCAGAGTATCGCGGGGTATTGCAGAGTATCGCGGGGTATTGCAGAGTATTGCGGGGTATTGCAGAGTATTGCAGAGTATTGCAGAGTATTACGGGGTATTGCGGGGCATTGCAGGGTATTGCAGAGTATTGTGGGGTATTGCAGAGTATTGTGGGGTATTGCAGAGTATTGCAGGGATTTCAGAGTATTGCAGGGATTGCACAGTATGGGGCAGAGTATTGCAGGGTATTGTGAGTATTGGGCAGGGATGGCTGAGCAGGGATGGATAGCTGGATCTGTGACTGCATTTTTCACAGATCCAGCCCACAGCACTGCTGCTGCCTCTGCTCTCTCCCCTCTTCTCTCACACTGTACCGTTCGGTACAGAGAGGGGAGGGAGGAACCGGCGTCATCACATGACGCCGGTTTGTTTACAAGTGATCGCTCCGTCATTGGACTGAACTGTGGAGGGGGCGGGAGTGGCTGGCTCAGGTGCTCAGCAGCAGCAAGCCGAGTGCTGAAACAGCTGCCGGTCAGGCATATGCCTGACGTTAGAAGTCGGATCCTTCCAGAGCCTGGACTGGCTCTATGATGCCAGCAGCCTTTAGCCCACTTGTTGGATGAATCTGGGTCACAGGAGTGCATCAATCAGTGTACCCCTGTGACCTAAAAGAGTAGTATGGCAAAAAAAAACTTTGACCATACTTCTCTTCTAATGGACAGCTAGGGAACCCACTTGTAGTATCCATGACTCAATGTCAGTATATTTAGAAAAAAATTAATCATTACTAATCATGAATGCTTATCACTAAGCAATGTAAGGAATTTGATAAGGTGGCATGGCTGTTACGCCTGCATACAACACATTTGAGATAACCTCCTATTATTTCATTGTATATCTTTTTTCCTGAACCCAGATAAAAGCATTTAACAATACTACCAGCTGTTGGGCTAAAGTATATGTACACACAATCACTAAAATTTCACACAAGCTTTAACATGTTATTTAATTTCAAAAGTAATTTTAATATTTTAGAATCTGCATCATTCAAACAATATTTGGTGATTCTGCCAAGAAGGTCCTTGATCAGACACTTCTAATAAGGTGACTACACTCTCTACCTGCCTACCATGGGCCAGATTCACAGAGCACTTACGCCAGCGTATCTCGAGATGCGCGGCGTAAGTGTAAATATGCGCCGGCGTATCTATGCGCCGTATCCCCAAAACAAGATACGCCTGAAAACCAGATTTTTCCGACCGACGTAATCTTTTTACACCGGCGCATCCTAGGCGCAAATATACGCTAGACGCACCATTGTTTTGCTATGCAAATGAGGGAGATACGGCGATCCACAAAAGTACGTTTGTCTGGCGCAGGCTACGCCCTGTGGGCATCAGCTGTACGTCCGGTCTAAAGTTACCCCTCATAAAAGCAGCTTTAACTTTGCACCAGACGTGTGCACATCAGCAACAGCGTTAGTGACGAGCTGAGCACACACACTTGCAGGACAACAATCTGTATGCCAACATGCCAGGGGCATCCATGGTCATAGCTATACTACTGGCTTTAGATGCGCGCAGAAGGCATCTTTGCACGTTAAACACACACATTAATCATGGCACAATGAGAATGCACGCATGCACACCACTGTGGTCCCTAGCACAGACACATCACATCCTCATCGAATTGGATTAGCACAAGCCCACCATGCAGGCTCGGGAGCAGCAACGCCACGCCAAGGCTCCAATTATGTCACTGTACATTCATACACCATTCACACAGACCTGGGGATCACTTCTCCCTGGTCCTGGGGAACCCTTCTCCACCACAACTGAGGGTGACACCCCTTTTCCGGCAGGAATGTCACCCCCACAATCATACATCATTCACAAACATAAAACAAATCATAATCACAGTAAATAAATAAATAAATAAAACACTGAAAACAAAAAAACACAAAAACTTAATGTTGTTGGCGTGACCCACGCCTGGGCCGGCCACGGCCACGGCCCCGGCTCCGCAGGGGAGACTCATGGGGGGGTGGGAATGAGGGGAAGGAGGAGCATCCCCTGGTCTCTGCCCTCCAAGGCCACGGCAATTCTGTTGAGGCCAACATTGAAGGCTGCCGTATTGGCCTGGACTGCCTGGGTCAGGCCACGCACCTCCTGACCCACGCCTGCTGTGGCGGTCTGCAGGTCGTTGAGGCAGTTTATGAGAGCCAGTGAGTTGCAGCCCATGTCCCCAACTGACTCCTTGATGGAGGCCAGGCTCTCCTCCATCCGGCCCAAAGTCTGGGTGACCTGACCCAGATGGCGGGTCTGAAGGGCCTGGTCCCTCCGCAGATTTGCCGGCAGAACGTCTGCCACCCCCTGGTCTTGTGGGTCGCCTTCCTGCCTCCAGATGAGGCTTGTGGCCTGGGAGCAGGGGAGACCCTTGGGGGAAGCCCTGTTGGGGGAGGAGTGGGAGGGGCTAGCCCTGATGGAGGCCTGACTGCTGCCAGCCACAGGGGGAGCCTCGTCCAAATGGAGAAGTACCTCATTGGCACTGGTGACCTCCTCCTCAACCTCCTCCCCCTCAACCTCCTCATCCTCCTCATGAGGTGAGCTGTGGGCACTCCCCTCCTCAGAGGACTCCGGGCTTGCCTGGGTGTCTTCCTCAGACTGATGTCCGGTGGAGGCTGCGGACTGGCCAGATGGCCCAGCACCCTCCTGCACATCTGTGGATGACACAAAACATTCACAGGTTGGAGGATATACACACTTGTCACATATTCCCTCCCCCCCCCACACATGCTACACACCAGATAGCAAAAAAAAAAACGTACCTGTCCTCACGGCATCCTCAATGGAGTCAAAGCCAGGCAGGCCCTCCACTTGCTGCCTGTGGAAGCACTGGGCCACCGCATGCTCCTCAGCAGTCAGCCTAATATTGCAAGGTGGTCCCCCTCCAGTGCCCCTGGCATGTGCTGTAATCTTGGCCAGCTTCCCACGGACCACACGGCAGAGGTCATTTATCTTTTTTTGGATCCCACTGCGGGTCCGGGTCTCACCTGCAGGATCTGCTTCCTCCTGGCCGGGGTGGTGTCCCGACTCTCAGGGCCATGCAGATACCGACCAAATTGGGTAATGGCCCTGGTAAGAATCTCCTTCTCCCGCAGAGAGAAGTTCAACTTCCTCTTCCTTGTTGCCATCTCTGCAATAAACAATCACCAAAAACAGACACCAAAAACAAACACCAAAAACAAACACCAAAAACAAACACCAAAAACAGACACCAAAAACAAACACCAAAAACAAACACCAAAAACAGACACCAAAAACAGACACCAAAAACAAACACCAAAAACAAACAGCAAATACAATCTCCAATATCACTCTCCAATAACACTCCGACACAAACCAACAAACAGCCACAGAGAACAGAACAAATGCACCTTGCTTCAGGAAGGGAAACAAATGGATGTACTTTTGCAATGGAAGGGCGTATGTCTGGGCCTATTTATGCACTGGGCGTATCTCACTAATTACGCCGGGCCGAGTTCTGAGCATGCGCAGTGAGGCGCTGAACATAGTCGGCGTCATGCGCGCATGCGCAGTGCGGCCGGCCCTTCATTTGCATGGGGTCACGGCTTATTTCAATGGAGCACGCCCACTTCCTTCCCACTTTCAATTACCCCGCCTTACGCCTCGTAATTTACGTTACGCCGGCGCATATTTGGACGCAAATACTCTGTGGATACGCTACTTGCTTCTCTAAATTGAGCCGGCGTAACGTACATGAGATGTGTTACGCCGGTCTATATATGCGCCGATGTACGTGAATCCGGCCCCATGTGTTTTCCTGCATTGTCACACCTAATGCTGGTATGGCTCACTGTAGTAGCCAACTGGAAATTCACCTTGAGATGTGACATACAGCCATAGCTGGTGTGCCTGTAGACAACAAAGGATTTTGCAAGAAACGATTGGAAAAAGGGTGAAAACATGTACTGTATTTAGTTTTCAAAGAAACAGTAGTTGTTTATGATACACAGTGCTTTAGCAAACTAAATGTTGTTCAGGTATGGTTTCAACTTTCAACAGACACCATAAGCCTTCAATGACAGATTTGACGTTTGTATGTTTTTTGCTGCTTCGTCGAATCTTCGTCGTTCATGCCAAATGGTTTACCCCAACACTGTCTCTATAATGTTGAATCTTTTCTCTCTATGTCGAATCTTTCCTCTCTATGTACAATAATCTTGGACTAATAGAGTTAAGGTTAGGCATATTCGACCACAGATTCGATAGACACAGATCACTATTGTAAGCGTCATGTCGAATCTCCTATCTATATCGAACTGTTGTAGCAACGAAAATAAAGCATTTTTTTATGTCGGATCTTTCGGATTTCGGATTCTGAGCGTTCGTTTTAGTTTGCTAAAACGATAACGAAAATACCTAAACATTCAAAACGAAAATGCATTCGGATGAAAACGAATGCACATGTCTAGTATGCGCCATAAAGCTACTAATCATACCAGGAAACCATCAGGACTGGACAATAACCATCTATGTGCCCTACAAGTGCCTGTTTAGTTTATGTCATGGATGCATTTTACATTTTTTTTCATGGAAATATATAACTCAGATTAGGAATGCTGACAATTTCCTGTAAGACTTTGGCCTGTAGTCTTTGACTTGATTGGCAGGAAACTGTAAAAGAATGAGACCCCAACGGTAATCAGTTTTTCTGGCCTTGCATGCCCATCTTACAACGATTAAATAAAAATTACCACGTGTGACTCTGTACTGTTATATAATGCAAGATGGCATGTTATTACCACATTTAACAGTCAAGGAAGCCATGATTGTTTCTGCCAACTTGAAACTCAGTGAGAAGATGGATGTGAAAATAGGGTTGGTTAATGAGATCTGTTGCCGGACAGTCTGGGGTGGGCATTCCCTGACTGATCAAGGCTTGTCTAGGGGCCTAGCTGTTAATTAGCTTACTGGTTAATTAGTTTGCTATTGATTGGATTGCTAATTGATTTGATTACTGTTAGCTGCTAGCTGTTCATTAGATGTACCGTTAGATGTATTGATGATATATATTACTGTTTAACATTTGAATTGTTTAAGATAATGTGATCAAGCTCTTATCTGATTTTGTGTAGTATAAATTCTGTGTGAACTTACAATGAAGAGTTCCAGTTTGCACCAAAGCTACTGTTTAAACTGTCTAGTTTCTTGGTACAGCTATAATACCTGGTTACTGGTTTCAGAGTGGCGGAAGCTATATCTTGGCAGAGGCGCGCAGGCGGGGGGCCAGGCGGTCCATCACACAACTCCTCTAGCAGCTTAAAACTGACAAATCTATGACAGACAGCAGGAGTCTGATTGGTTACTGTAAAATCAAAATGTTTCTCCTACTAGCGATACCTAAGGTTCATGTTGACTCTCATTTTTGTCAAATGCTGTATTCGAATTAAAAATGCAGCGTTTGACAAAAATAGTTTGTGTTGACCCGTTTTGCCTGCAGTTAGGAACTGCAAAGAAAAGCAGCGCAGCACAATGCATGTGTGTGCCCACTGCTGACCCATGCTATGATTGGGCACAGCACAAATATGCCAGCAGATTTCAGCCAGTGAAACCTGCTGATCGGCTGTGTCCAAACAAACCTAGCGTTCTGTGTTTACAAAAACATAGAACTCTGTGTACAGGGAACAGCGATCTGGCTTTTCCTTCTCCGTGAAAAGCAGAGAGAAAAAAACAGCCAGATCAGAAATTAAAAGCAGCACACGTTACACGTTGTTAGCAACACAGATAACCCCTTGATTGCCCCTAGATGTTAGCCCCTTCCCAGCCAGTATCTTCAGTACAGTGTCATTGTACAGTATTATCACTGTATTAGTGTCACTAGCAAAGTCAGTGTCTGTTAGCGGCAGATTGCCCACCACCCTATCACAGTCCCACTATAAGTTGCTGATCACCGCCATTACAGTATAGCTTATATAACTGCGTAAATTTCAGTATATACACCATAGTTTGTAGACGCTATAGCTTTCGCACAAGCCAATTAATATACACTTATTGGGATTTTCTTGTACCAAAGACATGTAGTAGAATACATTTTGGCCTAGATTTATAAAGAAATTCGATTTTTTATTTTCCATTGGATATGTTTTATAACGGTATGTAAAAAACAACCCAGTAGTAATCAAATACCACCGAAAGAAAATGCTATTTATGTGAAACAAATAGTAAAAATGTAATTTGGGTACAGTGTTGCATGACCACGCAATTGCCAGGTAAATTAGCACAATGCTGAATAGCAAAAAATGCCCTAGTTATGGAGGGGGTAAAACCTTTTCGGAGATCAAGTGGTTAAAGCCATATTTATTGGTGCCTCTTGCATATTAGCGAGTATGTTGTGGCCTCATTTGGTTCATGGGCATATTGGCTAATAATTACCTGTCATCATCTCTGAGTTTATTAGGTACAACTATGCGAATGATTGCGCATTCACTATGTGTATCCCAAGTAATAAATTCTGTAGACTTTGTACAGTAATAAAATGAGCAAGACTGGGAAGTGTGGTCAGCTGCACACCCATAACACCGTTCTTAGTCTAGAGATGTTGAGATTCTTAGCGCAGCAAGCCATTGACTAAAGGACTAATGAAGTGCTTATGCTTTTTTGTTTTTAGTTCAAGGTTTGAGTCTTGGTTTATAGCAGATGTAAAAAAAAATTGAATATCTGGATGTAAACAATGTGAGAAGTTCTAAGGACCTGGTTGATCCAGAGGAGGACAGAGGCTACAATCTACAGGTATTCCTCCCTTGCTTTCTAACTTATAGATTTCAAGTTGATTTGTTTTGGAACATGCAAATCCATTCTCACAATACACTGATACAGAAGGGTGTCACTGATTCTGGGGCCTATTCTGCTTTAAACTATACATCCACAAGCTTTCACAGTCATCCATGTGCTTTGGTCGTTTTCTAGGGAATTTTAGTGCTAAGTCTTCTAACACAGGAACTTGTTGTGGGGTCCTAATAGAATTGAGATGGTAGTATGACTTTGTTATCATGCTATACCTAGGATAGCCTAATCTCACACTGGATTCATGGTATGTTTTGTAAAGTATGCCCTGTTTTACCTAATATTGAATTCAACAGCTACCCAATTGTTGGAAAATTACTACAATATAATTCTGTGATATTTCTGTTGTAAATATAAATTACATATAGCTGGGGCAGTAATATATATAGCATAAATAGTATTATTACAGTTAACTACTTGCCGACAAGCCGCCGCAGTTATACGGCGGCAGGTCGACTTCCCTGCGCGTGATCACGTAGATCTACGTCATCTCGCGATTCAGCCAATAGGGGCCCGCCTGCGCGCATCGCCAGGTACGCGCATCGGGACCAGGGGCGAGCGGGGGGCGGGCGCGTGTCAATAGTCCCAAAAATTTGTCAAAAGTGTCCGAAGTGTCCGCCCATAAGGTCGCAGAACTGATAAAAATCGCTGATCGCCGCCATTACTAGTAAAAAAAAAATATTAAATAAAAATGCCATAAAACTGTGCCCTATTTTGTAGACGCTATAACTTTTGCGCAAACCAATCAATAAATGCTCATTGCGTTTTTTTTTACGGAAAATATGTAGAAGAATACGTATCGGCCTAAACTGAGGAAAAAAAATTGTTTTTTATATATTTTTGGGGATATTTATTACAAAAAAAATTGTCGCTCTATTTTTGTTCATAGCGCAAAAAATAAAAACCGCAGAGGTGATCAAATACCACCAAATACCACCAAAAGAAAGCTATATTTGTGGGGAAAAAACGACGCCAATTTTGTTTGGGAGTCACGTCGCACGACCACGCAATTGTCAGTTAAAGCGATGCAGTGCCGAATCGCAAAAAGTGGCCCGGTCATTGACCAACAATACGGTCCGGAGGCTGAAGTGGTTAAAACCTAATGTATTAATAACAAATCGAAAGGAAAAAAATGCACAGCGAACTGTGTTCACGGACATTGATTTTTGGAAGTATTCCTGAGCCCATTCAGTGATGTCCATCACATAATCATGCTAGTGCCACCTGAGGGCCCGGAGATCACGGGTATCCAATATTGCGTTTCAGCCCTGTCCCTTGTGTACAGAGATTTCTCCAGATTCTCAGACTCATTTGATGATATTATATACTGTAGATGATGGTATACTGTATCTAAAGTCTTTGCAATTAAAGTTGAGGAATATTAGTCTGCAACTGCTTGACAATCTTTTCACAGATTGTTGAACCTCTGCCCATCTTTACTTCTGAGGCACTCTCTAAGATGCTCTTTTTACCCAATCATCTTATTGACCTGTTGCCAATTAACCTAATTAGTTTCAAAATGTTATTCTAGCTATTCCTTGTTAATCCAACATACTTTGCCAGCTTTTTGTTGCTCTGTCCCAACTTTTTTTGAGACATGTTGCTGTCATCGATTTAAAAAAAAAATGTTTCTTACATTTTCCCAGTTTAAACATTTGATATGTTTTCTATTTTCTATGGTTAAAAAATATGGGGTTATAAAATTCACAAATCATTGCATTCTGTTTGTATGTAGATTCTAAACAGCCTCCCAACTCTTTTGGAATGGGGGCTGTACATTTTCAAACCTACTTAAAGTGGTAGTAATTTAGTAAACATGAACAGAAAAAAAAAAATTGCATCGTGCAAGGTGAAGCCATACTAGGACATTATGAAAGACTTATGCCGCGTACACACGACCGTTTTTCATAACGTGAAAATGCAATTTTTTAAATTGGTCATTAAAAACGATGATGTGTAGGCTCCAGAGAATTTTTCTCTACATTTTTCACGTCGTGAAAAAAGATCGTGTGTACGCTTTAACGACGGGGAATAAAACGCGCATACTCAGAAGCAAGTTATGAGAAGGGAAATTTGCATAATCAGCCCAAAGGGTGGTGCCAATCGAATGGAACTTCCCCTTTATAGTGCCGTCGTACGTGTTGTACGTCACCGCGCTTTGCTCGAGCATTTTTTTGTTTTCATGATCGTGTGTATGCAAGGCAGGCTTGATACGAATCACATCGAGAAAAACTACGTTTTTTTCCATGACATGAAAAATGGTCGTGTGTACGTGGCTTTACCTTGGAACAAAGTCCTCCAGCATTGCGCTGTCACCGTTGCAGAGGCTTCCATCTTCACCCGGTGTTCCTTACAAGTTTGCAAGTTGCGACCGCTTGACTGGCCAAGCCGCAATGATGTCACTCCATCAGTTTTGCTTAAAGCGGTGGTTCACCCTAAAAAACAAGTTTCTACCATGAAATCGAGCATACTAGCATGAGCTACAGTATGCCTTTATTTTATTTTTTTGCGCCGTACTCACAGTTTAATCCCGTAGTTAAGTTTCAGACTCCCCGCGGGGAATGGGCGTTCCTATGCAGAGGGAACATGATTGACGGCCGGCTATGGCGCGTCACGCTTCCCGAAAATACCTGGAGTAGGACTTGGCTCTTTGCGGCGCTATACGGCGCTTGCGCACAGACTAGGAGCTGACTGCGCAGGCGCCATGAAGAGCCAAGTCCTATTTCGGCTATTTTCGGGAAGCGTGAACCCCCGCTTTAAAGTGATATTAAACACAAAAAAAAATTTAATATGTGAGTGGGTTTTTGGGAAAAGTAACATAAATTCTGTATTTTGGTTGATGCCAAGTTTGTTTTAATGTCAGAGGTTTGTTTTTCCTTTACACAGTAACAATTATGGAAGGTCACTGCTTATTCATGGTGATTGCTTGCCTTCTTGCTGGCTCTGTCAGATGCCATGAAGTCGCCTCTCGTTATTCTGGATGTCAGTGGAACAATGTCCATTTTCTGAACTGCAGATCCACAGGAATTACCACTCTTGGAGATCACTTCTTCCTGAATCAGACAAACCATTTCCAAAGATGCATACGGACCACCACACACATTGATCTTAGTTATAATATGATGTCAGCATTACATCTAAATGTCTTCTACAAGTTTACATCTCTGGAAACCTTAAACCTCACAAATAACCAGATCTACAAGATGTCAATGAATGAGAAAGGTGCATTCCTGACTTCATTACAGAGACTTGTTCTAAATGGAAACAGGCTGATTGCTATTCCCAAAGGTAAGAAATAACTGCAGCAAATGATATAACCCTGTTCAGGTCCACTGTAAGATCCAAGCATGCCCAAGATGAAAATTATATTAATGGCCTATCAGAAACTTTGTGTGACAGTGCCAAGGGTAGCCATGGCACTATATGTTTGAAGTAAATGCCCAGGTGCTCACCCACACTCACAGGTCTTTCAGAGGAGGAAGATCAAAAACAGCAGTGTTTTTATTGTCAACGTTTCGATGAAGCTCACTCCATCTTTTTCAAGACACGTGAGCGCCTACAAACCAGTTTTGGATTTATACAAATTTTTGTATGAGGTAGATCAGAAAAGCTGAGCCGATCAATTTGGACAGATGAGTACTTAATTTGTCAAAACCTGTCATTTTTGGCGCACATGCAAATTGTATAAACAGAACATTTCTAACATCTCCAAACAAATCCTCACAAGTGTTTTTTGGGCTGAATCAACACAAATCCCCACAGACATGCAACATGTGGCCTGGTATGATTTAGGAGAGGGGGGAGCTCGCTCATCCCCTCTCGTTCCTGACCTCACAGGCTGCATGCTTGGATAAGGGTCTGGTTTGTCATTTAAAAAAAAAAAATTAGAATCCATACCAGAATGGCAGCTAATGACTCATCGGTTGTCAAGGATGTGGCAGACAACTTTCCAGCCCGCTCCTTAACCACTTGGTATCCAGGCCATTGTACTTTGACGGCCACAAGGTGGCTCTACAATTCCAGGAGGATGTCTATTGACATCATCGGCTCCTCCGGCCACTGGGGGGCGCGCGCGTGCCCGCCGCATCACTGAGGTGCCGATGCCCGTGCCTGGCGGCCGCAATGTCCGCCAGGTACCCGCGATCGGTGGTTACACAGACAAGGATGTGGATCTGTGTGTGTCTGCCATAATGTCGCAGTCCCAATAAAAGTCACAGATCGCCGCCATTAATAATTAAAAAAAAAATAATAAAAAAAATGTCATAATTCTGTCCCCTATTTTGTAGACGCCATAACTTTTGCGCAAACCAATCACCATACACTTATTGCGATTTTTTTTTACCAAAAATATGTAGAAGAATATGTATCGGCCTAAACTGAGGAAAAAATAGTTTTTAAAAAAAAAATTGGGATATTTATTATAGCAAAAAGTTAAAAATATTGGGCCAGATTCAGAAACAACTTACGACGGCGTATCTCCAGATACGCCGTCGTAAGTCTGAGTGTGTGCCGTCGTATCTTGGCGCCTGATTTAAGGATCAGATACGCCTCACGGTTGCCAAGATATGAGCGGCGTAAGTCTCCTACGCCGCCGTATCTTGGGGTGCATATTTACGCTGGCCGCTAGGTGGCGCTTCCGTTGATTTCCGCGTCGAATATGCAAATGACCTAGATACGCCAATTAACAAACATAGTTCCGTCCGGCGCATCCATATACGCCGTTTACGTAAGGCGTCGGTCCGGCGTAACTTTACCCCTCATAAAGCAGGGGTAAGTCATGTTAGGTATGGATGTTGGAAACGTCGGAACAGCGTCGTATTTTACGTCGTTTGCGTAAGTCGTCCGTGAATGGGGATGGGCGTAGGTTACGTTCACGTCGCCTAAACATTGAGCCGACATATCTTAGGGAGAAAATTTGACGTGATACTGAACATGCGCGCGCATGCGCCGTTCGTAAAGCGCGTCATTTACGTGGGGTCACAAATAATTTACATACAACACGCCCACTACCAGCCTAGTTTGAATTAGGCGGGCTTAGGCCGTCCCATTTACACTACGCCGCCGTAACTTAGAGCGCAAGTTCTTTCTGAATACTGGACCTGCCGCTCTAAGTTACGGCGGCGTAGTGTATCTGAGATACGCTACGCCCGCCTAAAGATAGGCGCTTCTTTCTGAATCTGGCCCATTGTGTTTTTTTCAAAATTGTCGCTCTTCTTTTGTTTATAGCGTAAAAAATAAAAGAGGTGATCAAATACCACCAAAAGAAAGCTCTATTTGTGGGAAAAAAAGGACGTCTTTGTGCGCCACTCCCAGTCACTCCCAAAGTCAGGATCACTGGATATCCTCCAATACAACAATCCCAGGCCATCATAGTCATAGCCTTCCGTGGGGCTCTCATCCGCTGACCATGGGCACTCTTGGGCTACATACCACCGGAGGGCTCTGTAGCTCTCGTCCAACCGCATCTCTGCCCGGATCAGCCTGCTTAACTCGGCTGTCCACTCCTGCTTCGGTTGTTCCCCCAACAACAGCATTCGTACGTCATACAGCGGCCAGTACCTTACATGGATGGAGAGGAGAACCTTTCCCTGGTGTTGCTGCTCAAGAGCTAGCGCTTCCTTCCAGAGTTGGCAACGGATCAAATCAGACCATCCCAGCCACACCTCCTCTGATACTGGTCCTCTATGCTGTATCCGCATCTCTTGTAACCTCCTTCTGAATTCCTCTTCCATGGCGACTGGTATCTGTACCTCTCCTCTCTCTTCAGTTGGTGCTGCTGTGACTTCTGCTGCTGCAGCACCTCTTTGATGTAGCCAAGTTGCATCCACAGCCGCTATAACCAGGTCTATGATTTCCAGTGGAGGGTTAGGACCAGGGTTGTCCCGATACCACTTTTTTAAGACCGAGTACAAGTACCGATACTTTTTTTCAAGTACTCGCCGATACCGATTCTTTTTTTTTGTCATGTGTCAGTATTTTTTTTTATTTTACAGTTTTAATTTTTCACTTTTTTTTTTTTTACGATGCTTTCTTGGGGGGGAGGGGTGGATGTGTCTGTGTGTTTTTTTATTTTAATACGTATTATTTTTTACAATTAATTATTTTTTATTATTTATTGCCATTTTTTTTCTTAGCCCTGTTGGGGGGCTTTGGTGAGATATCAGGGGTCATAACAGACCTCTGACATCTCACTTTTGAGACAGAGAAAGGGACTAAGGACACAGATTCCCCAGTCCCTTTCTCAGTCCCTTTCTCAGCTGCACTGGAAATGAATGGACAGGAGACAGAGGCTCCTATCCATTCACAAACTGAAGCATCGTAAACACAGTTTACGATGCTCAGTCATATGAATGGACAGAGTTAGTGATCACTGTTCATTCAGAAAAGGTAGGAGCTGGGTTTAGCGGCTCCTACCGCCGCTCTCCATCCTGACAGAGGGGGCAGGGGAGGACATGAAGGGGGGACACAGAGCATTGAGGGGGGAGAGCAGAACGGAGGATGGCAGCGGCACGGAGGGGGAGAGCAGATTGGAGGACGGCAGCAGCACGGAGGTGGGAGAGCAGAACAGAGGACGGCAGCGGCACGGAGGGGGGAGAGCCGAAAGAAGGATGGCAGCGGCACGGAGGGGGAGAGCAGGACGGCAGTGGCACAGAGGGGGAGAGCAGAACGGCAGTGGCACGGAGGGGGAGAGCAGAACGGCAGCGGCACGGAGGGGGAGAGCAGAACGGCAGCGGCACTGAGGGGGAGAGCATAACGGTAGCGGCACTGAGGGGGAGAGCAGAACGGCAGCGGCACTGAGGGGGGACACAGGAGCATGGAAAGAGAGAGCAGAACGGATGGGGGAACTGGAGGAGGATACAGGGAAAGTCAGCTATTGGTAAAGTATCGGAGCATTTTCCCCGAGTACAAGTACTCGGGGAAATGCTTGGTATCGGTCCCGATACCGATACTAGTATCGGTATCGGGACAACCTTAGTTAGGACCATACTGTGCCAGTCTTAGTTTATGCGATAATGTCCTTTTTCTTACAGTTGTTGGCCGGTCTGCCCCGGCTCTCCAGTAAGTCCTTGAGGGATTGAGGGAAGAGAGCTTCAGCCGTTCAGACTGTGTCTCCATTGTCCTGTGTCCTCTTGTAGCTGTTCTTCTGGCGATGGAATCATCCCACTACTAGCCAACAATTGTAACGGTCAGGGGTTAACGCCGTTTACGATATTCCATTCCACCCACCCACGACAGCTTATCGCCACTCCACAATCCAACAGACGAACATGGCCCATACAGATTTCCCCCAGAAACGAAACACACACAGCTCTGTTCTCTGGTTCAAAACGAATAGATCCTTTATTGGTAAACTCAGGCTCTTTATATACAGTCAGCAACCAAATATGAACAATGACTCAACTCCACCCACAACATTATACAATGCTTCCTAACGAGCCTCCAATACACATCTTGGGTAGACTTTCTGGCACCAGGTTTGACACATTCCACATGAGCTAATTAGCTACAGCTGACAAGTCAGACATCATGACTCCGGCTCTTCTCACCTGCTATACAATACACATTTATCATCAATAGAAATTCACACAATACAGTGTCAATTATCATCACACAATGAAAAGGTCTTTAGAAGCCAGACTAAGGTTAGTTTACATGACAGTAGCAGACTTAATTACCCCCTTAACAGTCTGTGTTCCCACATGAATGAGTCACTCTTCTGTTGACCTGTTGGGTTCAGAATCAACAACCTGTAATTAGTTCTTCCAGACATTCTTGAATATATTGTGGATTATATTACTGCCCCATCTCATGTAGTCCAAGATATCATTTCTCAGTCATCCTATGCCCCTAGTGGACATAGGATGACTTTAGACACAAGAGTCATCAGTGAAGCTGAAACAGAAGTACCCCACACCCTGCAAGAGCCTCTGGGTCCCACGGGCCCTCCCGTTACAAGGTGCATATTACTGCACGTTACTGCAACATGCTAATGTGAAAGCCCCCTGTATGTGATGAAAAAAGGTGCTTCCAGTGGTCAGAGGACTTAAAGCATTTGTTAACCCCAAATAATAATAGATTTCCTGGTACCTTAAAGCATATTAAACAGCACAGTGCTTGTGCTGTGTAATCTGCCCCCCTCTAAACTATCAAAAAACCTGAACGTGGCACTTCCTGTATCCCCTCTCTAAACAGACCACAAAAATCAGGGAAGCTCTGCCCTGATCACCGTAGTCTAATTGCTTGTCGGCTCGTGTCTGTGCCTCCGTCTCTACTTCTAGTAAAATGTAAAATGTTTTTTGCTCACTGCCAGCAACTCTTGCATATCCTGGCAGGGCACATTTCATTATTCTTTTAGAAAACGAGCGCTGTAAATACAGAGTCTTGGCCGATTTCCGTGGCTACTGCAGCAGAGGCTGAGTAGCTATGGGATCTCCCCGGCTGACGTCAGAGGTAGATTATGGCCCTTCCTCCAGTATCCATCCATCGGAGCTGTACAGCGGCCGCGAGTCATGTGACCGGCCCGAAGACAGCTCTAAATCAGTTTTTACAACGCTTGTTTTTCTATAAGAAAGGTACAGTGTGCGCTGCCAGGCTCTAATAGAGAGTCTGGCAGTGTTTGAGTTATATGGGTTATATGGGTTTTGCCCACCAATCAATAAGATGCATCCACCAAATTAAACTACATTTTCAAAGCAGTCAGTGTGTAAAAAAATAGTACCACCTATATCGGATAACATTGTGTTTACTTACACTATACTTTTCCCATACAGGACTGTGCAAACTGAAATCTTTACAGACTCTTAGCTTATCAGCCAACAGAATTCTGTATGTTCATAGAGATGACTTTGCAAACTGCACAAATCTCCAGCACATAGATCTGGGGGAGAACAGGATCAGCAACATACATCCAGATTCATTTCGGGATCTCAGAAATCTACAGGTGACTTGCTTTATTTGGGTTATTTAAAATCAAATCTAACGAATTAGAAAAGCAAAAACAGGTTATTAGGGAAATCATGGCTTGAACACTGGCTCCTGCTTGTTCATTTATTATCCATGAGAACAGTTTTCTTATGTATGCAAGTTATATACTGTAGCAGATATCATTAACACCCCTTTTACACTGAAGGCGTTTTTTAGGCGCTTTAGTGCTAAAAACAGCGCCTGTAAAATGCCTCATCTGCAATCCCAGTGTGAAAGCCCGAGTGCTTTCACACTGGGGCGCTGCGCTGGCAGAACATCAAAAAAAGTCCTGCAAGCAGCTTCTTTGAGGTGCTTTAGGAGCGGTGTATACATCGCTTCTAAAGCGCCCCTTCCCATTGAAATCAATGGGCTGAAGCTCCTGCAAAGCACCTCGGCAGCGGCGATTTTAACCCTTTATTCTGCCACAAGCGGGGGTTAAAAGAGCCCCAGCTAGCGGGCGAAAATCACCTCTAAAAAACAACAGTAAAGCGTCGCTAAAACTAGCAGCGCTTTACTGCCGACGCCCTGCGAGTTCAGTGTGAAAGGGTTTTTAGAATAGTTTTTTTTTTTTTTTTTTGCACAGTAAAATAAATTTATACAAATAGATTTTAGCTTGCTGTAATAAGATCACAAAAAGGTGAATCTTTTAGGCTGGATAAAGAAGGGGTTTTGGTAGACAAAATAAATAACCCAAGTTAAAAAGCAGAATCAAAAATATTGTTTAAATATGTAATTATCGTAATTTTTTTTACAGGTTCTGAAGCTAAATAGCAATACTCTTTTGAGCCTCTCACCCCTGGTATTTTTATTCAAACACATCCTGAAAGCAGATATTGATTTATCAGACAATCCATGGGTTTGTGATTGCAGTCTTCAGCCTTTAAAATATTTAATTTCATCTCTATCTCCTGGAGTGAGGAAACCATGGAATGCTACATGTCGTACACCCTTCTCTAAAGCAGGACAGCTCATCCTTTCTGTAGAAATCAGCAAATCCTGCCAGACGTCTGATTACAGCCATGTCTATGACAAGACACTATTAATCACTGCTGGAGAGGAGGCGACTTTGGACTGTGAATCTTTCAACCAGTTGAGTAAGTAATATAACATATTTATTTTTTCCTGATGATATCAATGTGACGAAACATGTTGGATGGGGCTTACTACATCACTTCCGCTTTCATACTTCCGGTCTGACCAGCGTAGGTCGTTTCAGGAAGTGGTTTACATGTACTGAAGCTTGTTTATATAGAGTAAGTGCATTTTAACTACCGTAATTAAAGTGATGCCTGAATTTATTTTATTTTTATAGAGTGGAGAGGGATTATAACACCTGTCCATTTGTATTGTTATCTGTGCCCCTGTTAAGGAGATTCATTCTCTCTATGTGTGTCCTGTTTACAGTTATCATTGAAAATTAAAGTAAAAGAAAATCTCACATTTTGGGTTGACACCAGAACAGGAACTGAGGGGAAATCTACCAATAATAAGGGCACTAGTTCTAGTGACACCCCAGGATTTCCTCTTACTTCCTGTTTTGGCTATGGGACAGGAAGTAAAAGAAAATTTCCCCAATGGGACACAGATGGCACAACAAAAATCTGACAAATTTTTAACCCTTCCTTACTCCAAAATGAAAAATAGTTTTGTTTTTAGTTCTACTTGAATGCCACAAACAAACCTAGATCTCATATCTACAGTTAGTTATTCTTATTTTAATTAGCTTTATAATTCAGATGTAATCACAATCTTTACAATTTAAAATCAGATTTACAATTCACTTTAAGGCCTTGTACACACAGGCTTTAGTTGAAGGGCAGTATATACAAGGGCCCAGATTCAGGTAGAATCGCGCAATATTTGCGTGGGCAAAGAGCAAAAATTTTTCTCTGCGCCCACGCAAATATTGCGCTTTGACCGCGATTCACGGAGCAATTGCTCCGTAAATTGCGCGGGCGATATGTTAATCAGCCGTGCGTAAGGCTGCCTAATGTAAATGATCCCGCCGGGGGCGGGAATCATTTAAATTAGGCGCGCTCCCGCGCCGAGCGAACAGCGCATGCTCCGTCGGGAAACTTTCCCGACGTGCATTGCGGCAAATGACGTCGCAAGGACGTCATTTGCTTCTAAGTGAACGTGAATGGCGTCCAGCGCCATTCACGGTTCACTTACGTAAACGACGTAAAATTTGAACGTCGCGAGCGGGAAGCGCAGCTATACTTTAGCATTGGTTGCGCCTGCTATTAACAGGAGCAGCCTTATGCTAAAGTGGCCGTACGGAAACTCCGTACCTTGCGTGCGCAGGGCCCGCGCAACTTTTGTGAATCGGTGGTAGTATGCAATTTGCATACTATACGCCGATCACAAAGGCCGCGCCCCCTAGCGGCCAACGCAAGAATGCAGCCTGGGATGTGAAGGCATAAGGAGGCTTATGTCTGTCACATCCTAGGCTGCAGTCGGTGTAACGAGGTTCCTGAATCAGGAGCACTCGTTACACCGGAGCAAGTAAGCCCTTGCGCCACGCAACCTATGGTTGCGCGGGCGCAAGTGCTTCTTGAATCTGGGCCACGGTTTTACAAAGCACCCTTCAGCTTAGGGAATGTTAAAGTGATTGTAAAGTCTTGTTTGTTTTTTAACCGCTTAAGGAGCGCCAACCGCACATATACGTCGGCAGAATGTCACAGACAGGCATAGACACGTACCTGTACGTCCCCTTTAACCACTCAGCTACCAACCGCCGTCAATTGACGGCGGCAAGGTAGCTCAATTGTTCTGACAGGACGTCATATTATGTCCTCATCTTTTAAAGCCGATAGGGGGCGCGCGCACCCGCTGCGTTACTGGGAACACAATGCGCGTGGCCGCGATGGCCGCTGGGCACCCGCGATTGCCCAGTAACTGAGCAGGACCGTGGATCTCTGTGTGTAAACACAGAGATCCGCGTCCTGTCAGGGAGAGGAGACCGATGCTGTGTCCCTTGTACATAGGGACACAGATCGGTCACCTCCCCCAGTCACCCCCCTCCCCTTACAGTTAGAAAACTCACTAGGCTACACATTTAACCCCTTCCCCCCTGGCCACCCTAGGGATTGATCAGGGGGCTAAGTGTTCCCATACAGCTAAAGCCTTTGATTCAGTAGAATGGCTATTTTTATGGGAATGTCTAGATAACTATGGATTCGGGCCGCGTTTCATAAAATGGGTACAGCTCCTATATCAGATGCCAAAGGCGAGAATCTTTGTGAATGGATGGCTCTCGGAGCAGTTTCCATTGGAGAGGGGTACCCGACAAGGGTGTCCCCTCTCCCCCTTACTGTATGCGCTGGCTGCAGAGCCGTTAGCCATTGCCATCAGAGCACACCCAGATATTCAGGGTTTGCGCCAAGGCCCCACGGTTGACAAAATAGGAATGTATGCCGATGACACCATATTATATCTGGCGGACCAGGGTCCTTCACTACAAGCTGCTTTACAACTCATAGAACAAATTGGGGGATACTCGGGTCTGCGTATAAACTGGGATAAGTCCTAAATTCTTCCAATCAATGTATTCCCCCCCCCTTTCACAACCCCCCATTGCCATTAGCTAAAGTATCCAAGATTAAGTACCTGTCACGATCGCTACCGTGCCAAACAGACAGCGAGGCGTGGTCACGCCCCAAGTGGCTCTGGGTGGGATTGAACCCAGGACTTCTCCATTGCTGCTCCAGGTCTTTGCCTCTGAGCCACTTCTCAAGTTGATATGCTGCTTGCTGTCCGTCGGAGCCTGGTTCTGAACTATGTGCTGATTGCCTGTCTCTGGATCTACCTACAATCTGCACTTGGTTATCCTGGTCCAGCTGAGGCAGGTTTCCTAATCAACCAGGGTATAAAGCCCTGCCTCACTATGAGGGAGGGGTCAGTTCATTGTTCTCTGATGGTCCTGTCTGTGCCAACGGATCCTGTGTTCCTGTGGTGTTCTGCAGCCTACAAGACTGACCCCGGCTTCTGACCCTTTTGGCTTATGTACCCTGAAATGCTGCTGTTTCCTGCCCTTTGACCCCGGCCTGTACTTTTGGATTTTCCCTGCCTTCTCCAGCCCTTGACCCACGGCTTGTGCCCCGGACTTGTCTTTGCTTCCTGTCTGCAACCCTGAACTTTCCGTCAGTTATTACCTGACTCTCTCTGGAATCCTGGACCACAGCTATACTTCGACTATCCTTGGCAAATCCCTATCAAGCCCCCGTGCACAGATTCACAGTTCAGGTAGTGTCTTACCTTATTACTGTGGGCTGTATGTATTTGTAAGGGTGAGCATACAAACCTGCAAAATGGACTCCACACAAGGTAAGCCCTTACAGTACCTGGGAGTGGAAGTAACTAGGGATCTGGTTGACTATACACTCTTGAATGTAACCCCTCTGTTTGAATTACTTAAAGGCAAAACACAGATATGGTCCAGGTTACCCTTAGGGGTGATGGGGCGCATAAATTTATTAAAAATGATCATACTACCCAAGATTCTATACATGGTGTGGCATGCCCCTTTATACATTCTCTTAAAACTCTTTAAGCAGATGGAAGCCATCTTAAGTTTATTTGGCTGGGGTAATGGTAGACACAAACTAGCATGGCAAATCCTAAAAAAAAAACACGGATATGGGGGGCGCTGCCCTCCCGAACCTTCAGGACTACTACCTAGCCTCGCAGCTGTCCCACATATACCACTTCCACATGTCGGAAATGCAGCTATACAGAGCGTTGGTTTGTGACAAACCGGGACATCCGGCTTACACACCAGCCCAGGCCATCTTTCACGGGAAAAGCACACCCGGTCACGCCGCATGGTATAACTCGGGCATGCTGGCACACCACCAAACGGTATGGGAAATATCTCTCAAAAAACAGAATGTGGGTATTTTTCACTCCCACACCCCACTTTGGCTTAACAAGCATATGCCGGAACTGGGAACAATTCCTGATTCGGTAGTCTGGGCTAGGTATGGAATACTGTATCTGCACCAGGTTCTGTCTGGTTCCGGGCTTAAGCAGTTTCAGGCCCTTAAAGAGGAATTCTCTCTGCCACACCAATTAGCCTTCAAATACCTGCAGCTCCGGCACGCACTCAGAACCCAGCTGCCAAGCCTGGATATAGGGATGGACCCCCCCTGTGTTGGATATAGTTCTGGGAGATGACCCCTCTAGGCTTATATCACACCTATATTGCACGATCAGACAACGGGAGGCAGTTGCTATCACTCACAGGGCCAAAACTGCGTGGGAGACGGACTTAGGTCCCATAGATAATGCTGACTGGGATGAGATTCTAGAGGGAGCCAAGACAGTGTCCCCCAAGTTGTCAGACTGACTCAACTGTATATTATACACAAAGCATATCTGACGCCGATCAGATTGGCAAAATTTCAACACGCACCAGACCCGTTGTGTCGATTATGTAGAGCTGACCCAGGCTCGTTTTACCATCTCATGTGGAGCTGCCCGTGTGTCCAGGCATATTGGACACAGGTTGTCCGCTTCCTCCACGATAACATGGGATCCCCGGTGGTACTGGACCCCAGGCTGTGTGTTTTGGGGCTACTGCCAGACGTAGAGGTGGACAAATATCACAAAATCTTCATTTTTGAGACAGTGGGGTAAATTCAGGTAGGGGCGCGCACTGCTACGGCGGCGCAGCGTACCGTTTTTACGCTACGCCTCCATAAATTACTGGAGCTACGCTTCATTCACAAAGCATTTGCTCCGTAATTTGCTGCGGCGTTTCGTAAAAGGGGCCGGCGTAAGCGCGCGTAATTTAAATGATCCCGTAGGCACGTTCCCGCGCCGAACGTACTGCGCATGCTCCGTCGGGAAAATTTCCCGACGTGCATTGCGGTAAATGACGTCGCAAGGACGTCATTTGCTTCAACGTGAACGTAAATGGCGTCCAGCGCCATTCACGATCCACTTACGCAAACAACGTAAATTTCGAAAATCGCGACGCGGGAACGACGTCTATACTTACCATTGGCTGCCCCTCCTAATAGCAGGAGCAGCCTTACGACGAAAGCGACGAACGCAAACGACGTAAAACACGACCGCCGGGCGCGCGTACGTTTGTGAATCGGCGTGAGTATGCAATTTGCATACTCTACGCTGACAACTACAGGAACGCCACCTAGCGGCCAGCGTCAGAATGCAGCCTAAGATACGACGGCATAAGAGCCTTATGCCAGTCGTATCTTAGGCTACAGTCGGCGTATCGAGCTTTCTGAATACAGAAAGTTGATACGCCGGCGCTACTTAGCAATTACGCTGCGTATCTATGGATACGCAGGCGTAATTGCTACCTGAATCTACCCCACTATTTCTAGCCTGGAAAGTGATAGCCCAGAGATGGATGCAAAATGTGCCCCCCACATTACAGTTATGGAAAAAAGCAGTTAATGATACATTCCCCTTCAAGAAGCTGATTTATACGCATAGAGGGTCTACGCAAAAATATTCCAAGATTTGGGATAGATGGTTGGAGGATGGGGAAACCTGTGTGTAATTGGCCCATACCCAGTGAGGAATGCATATGTACCTGTGGCACGCTTGTAAATGTATGTTTGATTAAGCAGCCAACAGACTCAGGGCACTTGTGTTAATGTGACTGTACATAACATACTTGCATATTTCCTTACACTGACCAGCGTTTGTAAAGGTTCTTTTATTGTTAAATGTACCTGAATGACTTGTTACATGTGCTTTATATCAATAAAGCTGTTTTTTTCCAAGTAAAAAAAAAAAAAGAACTGCTCATACAGTTTACGTGCGCCACATGTGCTCTGTGTCCTCTTTTCCACCAGCCACCAGATTGCAGAGTGAACAGTTTATAAGGGAGTGGGCCCTGCACTTGTGCCGTGCACAGTGTCCCTCGTGCACTTCGGCCGCTAAGCCATTCCCCCCCGACGTCCTAGGATCGTCTCCCCCTCCTCCACTTTATAGGTAGATTAATTCCCGCGCGCGTGCTGGGTGGGGGGAGGGAGGTCCTCTTCCAGGAGGACCCAACGCCTGCAGGCAGGAGATCCCCCAATCCTTTCTGGTGGCTGCAGAGCAGGCTTATACCAGGCACTGACGGCTACATCTTTCTTGGGTCAGTGGAAAATATTTTTGTAATTGGGACCTATTATGTTGTATGCTGATGAGTACCGTATTTATCGCGGTATAACGCGCTCCCGCGTATACCGCGCACCCCTAAAGTAGCCCCGAATCCTGTGAAAAATACGTTTTTTTGTACTAACAGTTTTGGTGTCTTGCGCGGCGTCCATCGGCGGCCTCGTCAGGTCCGGTGTCCGTCTGCGGCTTCGGGTGTCCTCTCCGTCGGGTCCGGCGTCCTTCTGCGGCTTCGGGTGTCCTCTTCGTCGGGTCCGGGGTCCGTCTGCGGCTTCGGGTGTCCTCTTCGTCGGGTCCTGCATCCTTCTGCGGCGTCCTCGCCGCTCGTTTCCCGCGCCGAGTTTGAACACTGCGCCGACATATACAGAGCGCAGTACACTCGTGTATTGTCGGGCAGGCTCGGCAACTCTCGCGCTGACGTCCTGCACGTCCAGGGCGTGAGCGCGGAAGGAGCCGAGACTTGCCGACTATACCCGAGTGTACTGCGCTCGGTATATGTCGGCGCAGTTTTCAAACTCGGCGCTGGAAAGCGGGTATCGGCATATACCGCGCACCCACGATTTTGCCCTGATTTTCAGGGCAAAAAAGTGCGCGGTATACGCCGATAAATACGGTATATCCAAAGCAAACTCACCCATCCATCCAAGTCTCTATGCTAGCATTGCCACCTCATCCCTTTAAAACCAAACACATATGAATTACACTGGTTCTGTGGCTGATCAAGGTGGTAATTAAATTAACTTAGTGCCTTACCTGTATACAATTAGCCTCAGAACCTGTGTAATTAATATGTGTTTGGTTTTAAAGGGATGATATGGTACTTTATTTCGCTAAGAAATCACTTTAGAAAAACACTCCCATAGCATTTGTGACTGCAGCCATCTTGAGTAAGGGCAGATGATTCATGTAGCATTTACTTCCTGGAATCCATCTGCCATCTGAGTAAACCCCTCTTCCCTTCCTGAAGACTCCTAATATGTATGACATCATTTGCCTACGCCAAAAACTAGGAACAGTAGAAATGTAAAAAAACAAAAAAGGTCAAAACAAGTAAATTATAGGATTTTTTAATACAGCTTACCTGTAAAATCCTTTTCTTGGGAATACATCACGGGACACAGAGCCTTAATTACTTAATGGGTTATGTAGTCACCACAGGTGATTGGACACTGACAAACTCAATTAAAATTGAGTTCCTCCCCTATATAACCCCTCCCAAATTGAGAGTACCTCAGTTTTGTAGCAAAGCAATAAGCATTCCACGTTAACTCCGAAGAGGGGTGAGAGCTCTGTGTCCTGTGATTCCCAAGAAAAGGATTTTACAGGTAAGCTGTATTAAAAATTCCTATTTTCTTGATCATACATCACGGGACACAGAGCCTTAATTACTTCATGGGATATCCCATAGCAATGCTAAAATTTAAGGGGAGGGAGACACAGATCAGAATAAGAAGGCCATCGAGCCAGAGGATCTATACTGCAGCCTGCCGCACACTACACCCAAAGGCTGCATCCTCGTAACCTTTCACATCTACCTGGTAGAATTTTGTAAATATATGGACCGAAGACCAAGTAGCAGCCTTACAGATCTGAGCCATGGAGGCTTGGTGATGCACTGCCCATGAAGCACCAACTGCTCTAGTCAAGTGCGCTTTCATCTGAAAAGGAGGGATCTTCTTTTCTAAACCATAGGCCTGAATAATGACTTGTCGATTCACTTTGCAATTGTGGATTTTGACGCTGCCTGGCCCTTCTTTGGGCCTTGTGGCAGAATGAATAGAAAATCCGTCTTCCTTATCTGAGCCGTAGCTTGCAGATAAACCTTTACCGCTCTTACATCTAGAGAGTGTAGACTCTCTTCCTCCGCAGACTGCGGATCTGGAAAAAAAGACGGTAGGACTAATTGGTTCAGATGAAAACCTGAAACCACCTTAGGTAATAAATTTGGGTGAGGCCGCAGCACCAACCTGTCTTCATGAATAATCATATACGATTCTTTACACGAAAGAGCCGCCAATTTCGATACCCTCCTAGCTGAGGATATGGCTACAAGAAAAAACTGTTTCTGTGTCAACAGACTTAGAGAAACCTGGTGTAAAGGTTCAAAAGATAGCTTCTGTAAAACAGATAACACCAAATTCAAATCCCATGGGCACACAAAAGACTTAATCGGTGGATTCAAATACAGTGCACCCTGAACAAAGGCCCTGACTAGGGAAGGAGAGGCAAGCGGTCTTTGAAAAAATACAGACAACACCGAGATTTGGCCCTTGATAGTGCTCGAGGCCAACTTCATATTTAAGCCCAACTGAAGAAAGGCAAGAATCCTGTTAATGGCAAACTTTCTAGGATGCCACTTTCTGGGTTCACACCAGGAAACATATGGCTTCCAGATTCTGTAGTAGATGAGTCTGGAGGCCGGATTCCTAGCATTAACCAGAGTGGATAGGACTGGCCCTGAGAGCCCACGTTTTCTCAGAATGTGGGTCTCAACAGCCAAACCGTCAAATTTAGACTTTGTAAGGCAGGGTGGAATATTTGACCCTGCGACAGTAGGTATGGGCGTAATGGAAAAACCCAAGGTCTTCCTACTGCCAGCCTTACAACTTCTGCGTACCAGGGTCTCCTAGGCAAAGCCAGGGTGACCAAAATCACAGACTTTCCTTCCTTCTTGACTCTCTGAAGGAATCGTGGGAGAAGCGGAACTGGAGGGAACGCATAAATCAGGGAATACTGATCCCATGAGATTGTCAGGGCATCTCATCCTTGAGCATAGGGATCTCTTGTTCTTGACACAAAGCTGTCTAGTTTTGCGTGGAACCTGGAAGCCAACAGGTCCACATCTGGGGTTCCTCATTTCTGACATATGATTTGAAACATGTCAGGGTGTAGAGACCATTCTCCTGGACTCAGTTGCTGGCAGCTTAAAAAATCCGCCTGCCAATTTTCTACCCCTTGAATGAAGACCGCAGATAGGCGAAGGAATATGCCATTCTGCCCAGGCCAAGATGTGATTCACCTCTTTTTGGGCATCCACACTTCTGGTGCCTCCTTGGTGATTGATATAGGCCACGGCCGTAGCATTGTCGGACTGAACCCGAACAGGCCAGCCTTGCAGTCTGTAAGACCAAACTTTGAGGGCCAAACGAATTGCCCGAATCTCCAGAATATTGATGGGTAGGAGCTTTTTGGCCCGGACCACTTCCCCTGAGCAGATGCTTCTTCTAGCACTGCCCCCCAGCCCAGAAGGCTGGCATCTGTGGTCACCACTTTCCGGGTAACTAGAATGAAGGATTTTCCTTCCTAATTTTGGGGGAGCAACCAATTGAGGCTCTGGCGAACCCCTGGTGATAAGATCATAGGAAGATCCAGGGCCTGAACATCTTTGTTCCAAGCTGACAGAATTCCACCCTGTAATGGTCTTGAGTGAAACTGGGCGTAAGGGACAGGCTAGAATGAAGCTACCATCTTTCCCAATAATCTCATGAATAGACGGATGGAAGGCCTTCTTTTCGCCTTTACCACTCGGACCATGTCTCCAATGGCTTTTGCTTTCGGCTTGGGAAGTAATACCTTGCTTAGGGACATGTCTATAATCATGCTCAAGTACTCTAGCCTTTTTTGAGGCTGCAAGGAAGATTTCTTCAGATTGAGGACCCAGCCTAGGTACTCTAAATATTCCACTGTGCTGTGCACATTGTGGCCTAAGCGTGCGGCACACTGATCTATGATCAACAGATCGTCCAGGTAGGCTGTTACTGCTATGCATCGTGCCCTTAGCCTTGCTAGGGCCGGGGGCCAGTATTTTTGTGAACACTCGAGGTGCTGTAGCCAGCCCGAAAGGAAGGGCCACAAAGTGGCGCTGATCCACCGCAAACCTTAGAAATCTTTGGTGAGCAGGAAATATTAGCACATGTAGATATGCATCTCCGATGTCTATTGATGCCAGGAATTCTCCTCCCTGAAGGGTGGAAACAACTGAACGGGCAGACTCCATGTGGAAGGAGCGAATGTTCAGAAACTGATTCAGACTTTTCAGATCTAGGATAGGTCTGACATCCCCGTTTGGTTTTGGAACCGTAAACAGGTTTGAATAGAATCCTGACCCCTTATCCTATGGGGCTAACTCCACGATTACCCCTTAAGACAACAGGTGTTCCAAGGCCAACAGTAAAGGCCTTCTTTTTTCTGGATCTTTGGCAACTCTTGATCTCAGAAAACGGGGTGGCGGAAGTTCTCTGAACTCTAGCTTGTAGCCTGAGGACACTGTGGCGATGACCCACTTATCCTGAACCTCATTCCGCCAGGCATTTTCAAAATGCAGCAGCCTTCCCCCCACTCGGCCGAGCGGGGGCATCCCTTCATTGGAAAGTTTTGGGGGACTGTTTAGACCTTGAACCCCAAGTTCTTTTCTGCTCTTGGGCTTGGCTCTGGGCTTTTTCCCTAGTGTTAGACTGGGGTGGCCACTGCCTGGAGACTGAGGCCCAGATTCTTGTACCAGTTACGCCGTCGTAACTCTGAGTTTGAGTTTGAGGTGTCGTATCTATGCACATGATTCTTAGAATCAGTTACGCATAGATTTGTATTAGCTCCGACTGGCGTAAGTCTCTTACGCCGTCGTATCTAAGTTGCATATTTACGCTGGCCGCTAGGTGGCGCTTTCGTCGGTTTACGCGTCGAATATGGCAATGAGCTAGATACGCCGATTCTCAAACGTACGTGCGGCCGGCGCATTTTTTTACGTCGTTTGGGTAAGGCTTTTTTCGGCGTATAGTTACCCCTGCTCTATGAGGCGTACCAATGTTAGGTATGGACGTCGGAACAGCGTAAAATTTTTCATGTTTTACGTCGTTTGCGTAAGTCGTCAGTGAATGGGGCTGGACGTAAGTTACGTTCATGTCGACTAGGCATTGAGCGGGCGCAATTTAATTTGAAAATTCGACGTGATACTGAGCATGCGCCGTTCGATAAAAGCGCCATTTACGTGGGGTCACAATAAATTTACATAAAACACGCCCACATCTTCCACATTTGAATTAGGCGGGCTTACGCCGGCCAATTTACGCTACGCCGCCGCAACTTACGGAACAAGTGCTTTGTGAATACTGCACTTGCCTGTCAAAGTTGCGGAGGCGTAGCGTAAATACGATACACTACGCCTGCAAACAAATATGCGCTCCCTACGAGAATCTGTGCCTGAGTTTCCAGGGGCTGGAGAAAGAGTATGTTTAAATGAGGGACGCTTACTCTTTTTCTTAACCAGCAATAGAGTAGACTTGCCTCCGGTAATCTTTTGGATGTATTTATCCAGGTCATCCCCAAACAGGTGTTCTCCCCCAAAGGGGAACGCTGCCAAGTATTTCTTGCAGGAAGCCTCGGCCTCCCAATGTTTTAACCAAAGGGACCTGCGCATGTGTACCTGCAGGAGATTCAAGCGAGATGCTTGTTGAACAGAGTCCATAATCACATCAATCGCAAAGCACAAGGCCTAAGGAAGGTCCTCATTAACCGCAATCTCCTCTGTAGGGAAGAGGTTAATCATCTGCTTCATTTGTTCCTCGAGGAACTGACATAAACCAATGGCTGTAACTGCAGGTTGTACTACAGCCCTAGCCACGGCAGAGGAGGCTTTTAATAGGGACTCCAGCTTTTTATCAGTTGGATCCTTAAAACCCTGCACGTTGACTAAAGGACAGGTCAGGTTTTTGTTTGCACAAGAAATAGCTGCATCAATAGCAGGTAACCCCCATTTCTTGGCGAAACCTTCCTCCATAGGATAAAGGAGGGAAAATTGCTTAGGAGGAGAAAACAGTTTGTCTGGGTGAACCCAGTCATCATACATCAGTTTATCCAGCAAGGGATGAACTGGAAAGGCGCATGCAGCCTGTGGGGATTTCCGGGATCCCAAAGAGGAAACAGAGGGCCTAGAAGCTTCAACAGGAGGCAATTCTTAAGTGGCATGCATCATCTCTGCATAATATTGCACCTGCATCTTTAGCGACTGGGAAGTCGCAGGAAACCTCTCATCCTCTGAGTCCTCAGACTTCACATGATCCTCATCTCCAGTGAGGGATTTTTCACCCTCAGAAGGCTCATCTGAAAAGAGAGTCAGAGCAGATGATGGGGATCTACCCCGTTTTCTGCTATCTCTCAAGGAGGTTGCGACAGTATTAGCAATACTTCCTAGGGTTGTCCTGATACCACTTTTTTAGGACTGAGTAAAATTACCGATACTTTTTTCATGTACTCGTCGTTACCAATTATTGATACTTTTTTTTAAATGCAGCCTTGTGTCTCCCCCAAATGCAGCCTTGTGTCTCCCCCAAATGCAGCTTTGCGTCTCCCAAATGCAGCTTTGTGTCTCCCAAATTCAGCTTTGTCTGTGTCTCCCCCCCAAATGCAGCCTTGTGTAGGTCTCATCCCCCCCGCCGTCTAGTTCGGCACTCAGGGAACATAACAGCTTTCATTTGAATAGCGTCATATATAGCCCCTCCCCCTTGTCCAGGCACTTTAATAGACAGATCACCCGTCCAATCCTGGGGAGGGGCTATGACGACGCGCGGCGGGGAACACACAGCTATTCAAATGAAAGCTGTTATGTTTACTGAGCGCCGAACAACTAGACGGCGGCAGCGGCAGCAGCTCTCCTCCAGTGGTATGTTATACATACCCGAGGACTGCTCTGCTCTCCACCTTCTGATCCCGCCTCCTCTCCGCCTTCCGATCCCGCCTCCTCTCCGCCTTCCGATCACGCCTCCTCTCCGCCTTCTGATCCCGCCTCCTCAGTCTCCACTCGGTCTCCTCTCCGACCGCTCCCCGCCCCCTCTCCGCCCCCACTCAGGAGGAAAAAAAAAGTATCGGGGGAAGCATCGGGAGCATTTGCGCGAGTACAAGTACTCGCGCAAATGCTCAGTATCGGTCCCGATACCGATACTAGTATCGGTATCGTGACAACCCTACTTCCAAGCCATCCAAAGTAACTTTTAAAGCATCCTCCGTGACGTATACAGGAGCTACCATAGGGGAAGCTGCAAAACCAGACAGGGGCTTATCCTGTGAGGCTGATATCAGGCTGACAGAGGGGGATGGTAAACTGCAGGCTAGCTCAGAATCCTTAGCCGTACGTGGGGATTTTCTGGTGCCTCTCTTTTTTTTTAACAATCATTTTTATTAAGACATTTTTCCAAAAATAATACAAAATAATTATAACAGTCAAAAGGTATGACAATGCAGCACAAGTATTCCAAAAAGGGAAGAAAAAAAAAAAGACATTTACATCACTTAGCCCGGAGAACCATCACTAAACCCTGTCCCTAATCAAATGCCTAGAATCAAGCAAATACGAGAGCCAAAAATTGTAGCATCCCCTGGAATCCCAAACCTTCAAAGGGGATCATATTTACTACATCTACTAACTTAAACATTGTCGAATACCTTCAATAATACACAAACAAAACTATCTCTCTCTCCTCCAGGAATTTGGAGAGAGAAAAAAGGAAAAGAGTCCAGAAAAAAAGAAAAAGGGGAAGTAGAACAGAGGATAGGAGAAGTCGGCAGAGATCTGGTGCCTCTTTTACTTGCCCTAGACCCTCTTCTCTGGGACATAGTCCTTACTGCAACGCAAAGGTACTATCCACAAATATAAATGCAATCACTGTTGTGCTATAGTCTTACAATACACAAAAATATCAGCTCACTGCACAACCTGATGCCGAGTAGGAGTCTTAGGTTTGCCTGGTTAAATTCACAGGGATGCTTACAGCCCACAGCTCTGTGTCCATGCCCCTTACAGAAGGCTCTGGCGTGCTGGGCTTTTGATCCAACCTCTTGGCGCCTGCTCACAGGTGTCCTTCATTGCGCACGGATTACAAGCAACCGCTTTGGCCCTCCCCCTATCCATGTCTCTATTCAGACAGTTAAGCGCGCTCCCAGCACGGGATAGTGGGGAGAGTTTACTGGGGGGCATCTTGTGGACCCCTGTATGCTGGGCATATGCGTATTGTGGCAGAGCCTGCAGCGGAAGGAGGTGAGTGGTGTTATATTTGACCAACTTCACTGAGCATGTATCCTGGAGGCTATGTAAGAAAATACCAGGTTTGCACTTACTCCCTCCAGTGGTGAGAACCAGGAACGACATCCTACTCCAAAGAAGATAATACATAAATAAAATGATCCTCTTCTTACCTGATCCATGTCGCAGGAAAGGCTGCTTAAAGTAGTTCCAGCTTTCACCCATCACGGCGGGCAAGTTGTGCCAACCTTCAGGTTTACCAAGGGTTTAATTCGAGAAAACCTCATACCTGGACCTGTAGAAGACTCTGCCAGAAACTTTTCATGCCACAGATGTATTAGTACACCAAAGTCTGGATCCCAGAGCCCAGACCTCCACAGAGAGACATTACAGGCAAACCTCGTTTCTTCTTACACAAGGCCAGGGTACCAACCATCTTAGGCCTTTGATATCAGCCCGAGGAATGGATCCAGTTATAGCTTCTTGGTCTCTGCAGCCAGACCATCAAAAGAGCATTTTTCTTCTTAGCACATGTTGAACGTGACCAACCACATTAACACTTGTGAAAAAACTGAGGTACTCTCCATTTGGGAGGGGTTATATAGGGGAGGAACACCAATCACCTGTGGTGACTACATAACCCATTAAGTAATTAAGGCTCTGTGTCCCATGATGTATGATCAAGAAATGTTATACTTTCCTGTCTATTTACAAATGCTAGCAGCACGAGGATTAAAAATAGTCACTACTGATTGACAGAGTGAAGTTCCACTTTATATCAAATGGTTTTAAGCCTGTAAGAACTGGTCTCCCTAGTGCTTTCCATTGGCTAAAACAAAAATGCCTGAAGCTTTAATACACCTATACAATGCTTCTAAAGTGCTTGTGTGTTTGAAGTGCTGAATGCTTCATGTGATAGCTGTATCTTGTTTGTAATTGAAAACTCTCTATTATCTTGCATGCTAAGTATAATGGGTGAATTTTTGTTTGATTTTAAATGAAAGGGGTCTGTAGTTAGTGGAGAAACCCCCCTCCATTAACTACATACCCCCTCTCCCGCAGTACAGACCCCCTCCACTAACTAAAGACCCTCTTCCCGCAGTAGAGACCCCCCTCCACTAACTACAGACCCCCTCCACTAACTACAAACCCCCTCCCACAGTACAGACCCCCTCCCTCAGTACAGACCCCCCCCCCACCAAGTACAGACCCCCTCCCTCAGTACAGACCCCCCCCACTAATTACAGACCCCTCCATCAATATAGACCCCCTCCCTCCTCAGTATAGACCCCTCCATCAGTGCAGACCCCCCCATCAGTACAGACACCCCCACCCAAGTGCAGACCCCCCATCAGTACAGACACCCCCACCCAAGTGCAGACCCCCCATCAGTACAGACACCCCCACCCAAGTGCAGACCCCCCATCATTACAGATGCCCCCACCCAAGTGCAGACCCCTTATCAGTACAGACACCCCCACCTAAGTGCAAACCCCCATCAGTACAGACACCCCCTAACTGTTATATAGGGGAGGAACTCAATTTGAATTGGGTTTGCCAGTGTCCAATCACCTGTGGTGACTACATAACCCATTAAATAATTAAGGCTCTGTGTCCCATGATGTATGATCAAGAAATGTTATACTTTACTATCTATTTACGAATGCTAGCAGCACAAGGATTAAACATAGTCACTACTGATTGACAGAGTGAAGTTCCACTTTAGATCAAATGGTTTTAAGCCTATAAGAACTGGTCTCCCTAGTGCTTTCCATTGGCTAAAACAAAAATGCCTGAAACTTTAATACACCTATACAATGCTTCTAAAGTGCTTGTGTGTTTGAAGTGCTGAAGTGCTTCATGTGATAGCTGTATCTTGTTTGTAATTGAAAACTCTCTATTATCTTGCATGCTAAGGTTAGTGGGTGAATTTTTGTTTGATTTTAAATGCAAGTGGCGAACCTTAAATATGGAATCCCTCTATTATGTTTGTAAGTTGATGTATTAATCCTCTTTCAAAATTGTTGAAAAGGGTAGCCAAATGCATAAAAATGCAGATACACGAATGTCCATCAGACATTCAGTGGCGTCACTAGGGTTGGTGTCACCCGGTGTGAAAAAAAATTGGTGTCACCCCCCCACCAACTATAGTCCCCCCTCAGTACAGCCCCCCCTCCACTAACTACAGACCCCCCTCTCGCAGTACAAACCCCCCTCCACTAACTACAGAACCCCTCCACTAACTACAGACCCCCTCCACTAACTACAGACCCCCCTACCGCAGTACAGGCCCCCCTCCACTAACTAAATACCCCCTCCCATAGTACAGACCCCCCTCCACTAACTAAAGACCCCCCATCAGTACAGACACCCCCAGCCAAGTGCAGACCCCTATCAGTACAGACACCCCCACCCAAGTGCAGACCCCCATCAGTACAGACACCCCCACCTAAGTGCAGACCCCCATCAGTACAGACACCCCCACCTAAGTGCAGACCCCCATCAGTACAGACACCCCCAACTAAGTGCAGACACCCCATCCAAGTGCAGACCCCCCCATCAGTACAGACACCCCACCTCAGTGCAGACCCCCCCAGCATTACAGACACCCCCCTTAGTACAGACCACCCTCAGTACAGACACCTCCCCTCAGTGCAGACCCCCATCAGTACAGACAGCCCCCAGCAGTGCAGACCCCCGTCAGTACAGAAATTCTCCCTAGTGCATACCCCCCAGCATTACAGACCCCTCTCAGTACAGACACCCCCCTAGTGCAGACCCCCCAGCATTACAGACCCCCCTCAGTACAGACCCCTCCCCCCTTAGTAGTACAGACCCCCCCCAGCAGTATAGACGCCCCTCCTTACATACCTCAGAACAGCGCTGAGCTACACACACTGTGTGTCTGTCCCTTAAGCGCAGGCTCCTCCTCCTTTGTAGATGTAAACAGAGGAGGAGGCAGCTTCAGTCCACGCCGCTGAAGTACACAGCGGCACGAGCAGAGGCACAGCTAATCAGGGCAGGGGTGCTGTTAGAGGTGCGTGCTGCTACACACGGGTGTCACCCCTCTGGAGGGTGTCACCCGGGTGTGGCCCGCACCCCCTGCACCCGCCTAGCAACGCCTCTGCAGACATTCACTGTGTGAATTGCAGAGCATATCCTTATGAATAGACCCCTAATACAGAAACATAAATACAAATGTTATGATCTAAAAGTTAATATTAATTTTCATGTGTTTATTATTTGTCAATTTTGCAGGAAATAAGGATATACTCTGGTGGACTCCACATGGTATTATTTCAAGTGAAAGACAAAATAGCAATTATTACCTCAGCAACACAAATAGTCTAATAATAAAACAGCCTGATGATTCTGATGAAGGTCTGTATCTTTGCCTTACAAATGCTGCAAGGATTGCATATCAGGTGGGCATACAGGTAAATAACCTAAAAAGTATAAGGAGGAGTCCAAGAGATCTACAGTTGAGGAATGTTCGAATGCAAACTCAACAAAACTTTGATTTAGCGGTTTCCCTTTCAGTTGTAGTAACATTCCTGATTGCCTTTTTTCTGGGTGTATTCATAAGACCATACCTGGAGAGTTTATGGAGAAAGTGGTGCGAGTCAAAAAATGCAGAAGCACAACATTCAGATGAAGTTTATGAAAATGAAGGATTTACGCCAGACTTTATAACAAGAAAACATGGTGCGAAGAGTAATGTGAGTAGTTTACCACCACACAAGACAAGACAATCTTATGAAATGAATGATAATTACGAACTGGAAACAGAAAATATTACACAAAGACAGGAGCGTGCTATAGATGTAGAATTCCCCACACATAATGCTGTTCAGGAAATAGGTGAAGACATAAATGAGCCTGCTAATAGACTGCCTAGAACAAAACAAGTAAAGTGGGCCAGCAATGAAGACTTTAGTACAAACGTGAACCTTAAATATTTCATGTCTTTAATTAAACCTATTAATTTCATAGTTTTAGACTCTTCGATGCCAGATATGGCATATGATCATCAATCAAATAACACAATTGCTGAGGACTTTAATCACATTAGTGGCCACACAAACAACGAAGACACTACCAAGATGTCAGATGACAGCTGTTCTTCTGATGAAGGTTCAAGTTTTTCTTTGGGTTCAGATTATGACGTTTCAGATAATGATAGCATAGTAAATGAAGTTTTGCAGGAGACAAAACAAGGTGGACAGGATTGTACTGACAATGCAAGTCCAACAATTAACCTCAAACGTTTAATATCTTTATTAAAACCTATTCACATCATAGTTCCTGACTCTACCGTTCCTGTAATATCAAAAAGTCCCAAACAAAATAAAGATACTTTCAGGACATTATATGATACAAATTCATCTGATGAAAGTTATATTTACGCATTTGATTCGGATAATGAACTTTCAGACGAAGACGAAATACTAAATGTTAATGTACTGGAAACAAAGAAAAGCAATGTCAGTCCTACAGTGAACCTTAAATATGTTATGTCTTTGTTAAAGCCAATTAATATCATAGTTCCAGAGTCAACCACAACCCAAATAGTAAAGAGTCCTAAACAAACGCAGTTTTTCCCATTAACTGTGCCTGAATATCCAGAAAACAGAATGGAGAATTTGGAACATTTTCCTTATATTCATGATCAAGACAAACAAATAACAAATGATCAGTGTGAATCTCAGTTGTCTAATATATCTAGAATAAATGATACAACTGCACTAAATGATAGCAGTTCCTCTGATGAAGAGTCAAACATTTCTGTCAATTCAGAAAACTATTTTTCAGCTGAAGATGCATTTATTGGCTATAATTTCCTAAAAAGCCAAACACAGTTGGCCAATGAGACTCTTAGTGCTACAGTAAACCTTAAACATTTGATATCCTTATTAAGGCCCATTAAGATCACAATTCCAGATTCTACTATACCTACAGTCATTGGGACTTCTACACAACAGAAGTTGTTTCCAATTAGTATTTCTAGATATCCAGAAATGGAAAATGCTGACATTTCTTCTGATAATCATGATAAGGACAACAGTATACCAGTGGAGCGAAGTGAATGTTATTTACAAAGCACAGATCCTAGAAATCAATATTCAGATTCAAAGAACTCCATAGAGGTTACCAGGCCAGCATATGACAGTAGTTTATCTGAGGATAGTTCAAACGATACCGATGATTCAGATCAAGCTATAAGTTCTGTTCTGACTAAACCATTACCAAGAAAATGGGTAAGCAATGAGAATATATATCCTACAGTGAACCTCAGACAAATAATATCTACTTTAAAACCCATTAAAATCAAAGTTCCAGATGCTTGTCATTATCCAGAAACACTCGTGAGTCCTAAGGAGGATTTTGAGGTTACTTCAGAGAAGCTGTATTATTACAGTTCATCTGATGAACTTTCAAATGACTCTGTTGATTCTGACCACGACAGTACATTTGAATTTGTGACTAAGACTTTCCCTGTACCAGCACCAAGAAAAAAGGCAGACAGTGAAATGGTTTATTATAGTGTGAACCTCAAAAATATATTATCTTCATTAAAACCTATTCATATCAACATTCCAGATTTAACCTATTATTCAGATAATTTAGTAACTCTTAAGATGAATACAGAGGTTACCCAGAACCCGTATGATGAAAGTTTATCTGAACGTTGTAACGATTCTGCTGACTCAGAACATGAAAGTTTTGATGAAGAGGTCATAATAAGTCCTAAAGTTTCTGAACCAATGGCAACAGAACTGAAAAATCATGAGGATCTTACTCCAGTGGTAAACCTCAAATATATAATTTCATCATTAAAACCTATGAATATCAAATATCCAGACACAACCGATCTTCTTGTGAGCTCAGATAAGAATAACGAAGTTAAGTTGTATGACAGAAGTTCATCTGATGAAGAATTTAGTGATTTGGATGATTTCGAAAATGAAGATTCCTACAAAAATGTGATATGGGGCCATAGTTTACCAAAACCAATATCAAATGAAAGTTCAAATGATTCAGTGGATTCAGAAAAAGATGGTTCAACAGAAGATGTCATATTTCAACTTAACTTGACTACAGAAATGCCAGCAGACTGGGAAAAGAGTATGAATGTTTATCCTACAGTAAACCTAAAACATCTAATATCATCAATAAAGCCCTTTCATATTAACGTACCAGACTCAACCAATTATTCAGATCCTCCAGTGTTTCCAAAGAAAAATATAGAAGTTACCCAGAAACTGTTTGACAGCACTTCTTCTGATGAGAGCTCAAATGATCCTTTTGATTCAAGGTATGAAAGTTCAGATGAAGAGGTGGTAAGGACTCCTGCTTTGCTTCCAACAGGAACAGAATGGGCAAGCATTGAGGATCTTCCTCTTACAATAAACCTGAAGCAGATAATGTCTTCATTAAAACCAATTCATATTAACATTCCTGAAACAACATGTAATTCAGATATTCTTGTTAAGAAAGATACAGATGTTTCCCAAAAGCTGTATGACTTTAGTATCTCTGATACTACAGCGTCTGAAAGTTCTGATGATTCTGCTGAAGATTCAGATGAAGAAGTTAAACAGAGTATTATTTTGCCTGAAGCAACAACAGAATGGAAAAAACATGACTATCCTACTGCCACAGTGAACCTCAAACATGCAATATCTTCATTAAAACCCTTTCATATCAACATTCCAGACTCAATCAATTATTCAGATCCTCAAGTGTGTCCAAAGAAAAATATAGAGGCTACCCAGAAATTGTTTGACAGCACTTCCTCCGATGAGAGCTCCAATGATCCTTTTGATTCAAAATATGAAACTTCAGATGAAGAGGTGGTTAAGACTCCTGCTTTGCTTGTAACAACAGGAACAGGATGGGCTAGTAGTGAGGATCTTCCTACTACAGTAAATCTTAAACAGATAATGTCTTCATTAAAACCAATTCATATTTACATTCCTGATACAACATGTAATTCAGATATTCTTGTTAAGAAGGATACAGATGTTGCCCAAAAGCTGTATGACGTTAGTATCTCTGATACTACAGAATCTGATAGTTCTGATGATTCTACTGAATCAGAACATGAAGGTTCAGATGAAGAAGATAAACAGAGTATTATTTTGCCTGAAGGAACAACAGAATGGAAAACAAATTACTATCCTACTGCCACAGTGAACCTCAAACATGCAATATCTTCATTAAAGCCCTTTCGTATCAACATTCCAGACTCAACCAATTATTCAGATCCTCAAGTGTGTCCAAAGAAAATTATAGAGGCTACCCAGAAATTGTTTGACAGCACTTCCTCAGATGAGAGCTCAAATGATCCTTTTGATTCAAAATATGAAAGTTCAGATGAAGAGGTGGTTAAGGCTCCTGCTTTGCTTGTAACAACAGGAACAGGATGGGCTAGCAGTGAGGATCTTTCTCCTACAGTAAACCTTAAACAGATAATGTCTTCATTAAAACCAATTCATATTTACATTCCTGATACAACATGTAGTTTAGATATTCTTGTTAAGAAGGATACAGATGTTGCCCAAAAGCTGTATGACGTTAGTATATCTGATACTACAGCATCTGATAGTTCTGATGATTCTACTGAATCAGAACATGAAGGTTCAGAAGAAGAAGTTAAACATAGTATTATTTTTCCTGAAGCAACAACAGAGTGGAAAAACCATGACTATCCTACGGCTATAGTGGACCTCAAACATGTTATATCTTCATTAAAGCCCTTTCATGTCAATGTTCCAGACTCAAGCAATTATTCAGATCCTCAAGTGTTTCCAAAGAAAAATATAGATGCTACCCAAAAACAGTTTGACAGCACTTCATCCGATGAAAGCTCAAATGATCCTTTTGATTCAAAGTATGAAAGTTCAGATGAAGAGGTGACAAAGACTCCTGCTTTGCTTGTAACAACAGGAACAGAATGGGTGAGCAGTGAAGATCTTCCTCCTACAGTAAACCTCAAACAGATAATGTCTTCATTAAAACCAATTTGTATCAAAGTTCCAGACACCGACCATTATCCAATTTTTCCTTTCCAAACAAATATAAATACAAAGGATAACCACCCACTGTGTGACAGTACTTTATCTGATGAAGGCTCAAACAATTCTGTTAGTTCAAGTGAAGGTATCATGAGTTCAAGTGAAGATATCTTGAATGGATCTTATGTAGCAGACGCAGCAGAAATGACTCCAAATCTCTATGGCAGCAGTTCATCTGATGAAGATTCAAATGAATCATCTGACTTAGAATGTGAAGGTTCAGATGGAGAAATGAGGAGTGTCATTTTGCATATTCCAACCTTGAAAGAAGCAGTGAACGATGAGAATGTGTATGCTACAATAAACCTCAAGCATGTAATATCTTCATTAAAGCCCATGTGTTTTGCTGTTTCAGATTCAACCCATTATTCAGATACTCTTGTGCATTCAAAGAAAAATATAGAGGAGGTTACCCAAAGTTCATACAACAATATTTCATTTGATAAACTGTCAAATGATTCTTCACATTCAAGGTATAAGGGTTCAGATGAAGAGGTAATAATGAGTCCAGCTTTGCTTGAACCACCAACAGACTGGGTAAACGACAAGAACCATATGCCTACAGTAAACCTTGAACATGTAATAGCTTCATTTAAACCAATTTGCATTGTAGTTGCAGATTCCTACAAGAAGACTACAGTGGTTACCCCAAAGCTATATGACAATAGTTCATCTGATGAAAGTTCAAATGATTCTGCTGATTTGGAACATGAATGTTCAAGTGAACATTTGATGATTTTTCCATTGCCTAAACCAATACAGACAGGACAAGAAAGCAATGAGAATGTCTGTCCTACAGTGAACTTAAAGCATGTAATATCTTTATTAAACCCCATACAAATCAATGTTCCAGAAGCAACATGCTATCTAGATATTGTCACAAGTCCTAAGGAGAATATAGAGACTACTACACAGAAGCTACCTGACTACAGTCCGTCTGATGAAAGTTCAAATGGTTCTGTTGATTCTGAGCATGAAAGTTCAGATGAGGATATTAATAGAACCACTAATATACCCAAAAGTATTCCAACATGGGCAAGTAATGAAAATCTTAATTTTACAGTGAACCTGAGGCATTTAATGTCTACTTTTAAACCACTTGATATCACAGTTGCAAATTCAACCAAATATTTAGGTACTTCTATGAACCCAAATACAGATACAGAAGTTATACAAAAGCTGTATGTGGACATTTTACCAGATGCAATTCCAAATGATTCTGATAATTCAGACAGTAAAGGTATAGAAGATGTGATCATTTCAACCTTACCTGAAACAGTGCCAACAAAATTACCAAGCAATGAGAAGGTCTATACTACGGTGAATCTCAAGAATGTAATCTCCTCATTTAAACCCATTTCTATTAAACTTCCACATTCAACAAATTATTCAGAGTCATTAATAATACCCATGAAGGCTGTAGACGTATCCAAGGAGCTATATAAAAACAGTTCATCTGACGAAAGTTCTGCTGAATCAGGACATGAAGGCTCATATGGGGTAACTAACCACAGGATGCGCAATAACAGTTCAACTAATGACGATTCAACTGATGATGAAGAGTCAATGCTTAAAGATTCACATAAAGGCATTCTATTAGTTCAGCATTCTACTTTACCTAAGCCAACACCAACAGAATGGGCAAGAAATGAGAACCTCAGTCCTACGGTGAATTTCAGACATATAATATCTTTATTAAAACCCATTAAAATCCAAATTCAGGACTCAGCCTATCATTTAGATCCTCCAAAGAAAACCATGCAGATTACCCAGGAAAAGTATAATAGCTCACATGATAATAGTTCTGCTGATTCAGAACATGAATATCCAGACAAATCTGTGATAAAGAGTTCTTCTTTGCCCAAACTGACACCAACAGAAAAAGTCCCAGAATCAAACCTGTATGAAGACACACCCATGGCTTCAAATAAGAATACAGAGGTTACTTCAAAAACAGTTAATAATATCAGCCTACCCAATGAACATTCAATTTATTTTGCAGATTCTGATCATGAAGGCTCTGTGGAAAATATGGAAAGGAGAACAGAACAGGAAAGACAGAGTTATGTTTATCCCACAGTGAATTTAAAACATTTGACATCATTGGTAAAACCTATTCGGATCAAAGTTCCAGATGTAGCTCACTATTCAGAGACGCTTAAGAGTTCAAAGAAGAAAAACAAGGTTACTGCTGAAAAACACTTTGACAACAGTTCATCTGATGAAAATTCAAAAGATTCTACTGATTCAGAACATGAGAATTCAAATGAAAATATAATGAGTTCTATATTGGCTAAACCAACATTAACAGAATGGGCAAGCACTGAGATAGCCTATCCTACAGTAAATCTGAAAAATGTAACATCTTTGCTTAAACCAATAAATATAATGGCCCCAGACTCTGTAGTGCCTGAAGAGCCAACGTGGAAGCCATTTTTCTCAGAAAGCACTAGATATAATGAAAAACAAACAGATAATTTTGATAAATATCAACCGATCAGCCATTCTTTCAGCCAACCTAAAAGTAAGTTACATAATAAACGTTATAAACGCAATTTTTCATATGCTTTCAAGAATCCCAGCAAAAATAAAAATGTAATTTTAACCTCATATAAAAAATCAAACAATACATCAGATAATATTGATGAATGGAGTCATAAAGAATTGAACAAAAGTGATACAACAAATTCTGATCCCCTTACATCAAACTTGGCTGCACGGGCAAGTAATGAAGATGATGCTCCTGTGGTTAATCTTAAACATGTGATGTCATTATTAAAACCAGTTAAATTTGTTGATCAAGAACTAACAATGGCTGAACTAGTTAAACATCCTCCACCTGTCCCACCAAGAAAGTCTATAAAAAAGTTTCAGGAACAATCATCCCTCAGCTTTCATGAAAAGCCAATGGCATCAAGATTCCCTGTACAATACTCTACAGTTTCCAAAGACTTATCACAGAATGATCTGATCAAATTTGACATGGATGACTTTGAGGAAGTTTTACTTTAAAGAGTCTTTGATGCTTTTTTTTTGATCACAAGAAATCTGAACAATTGATCATGGCACCCTTCTCAAGTCTGTGATCTACCATATATTGATGTTAATACTACTGTTTGCTTTTTATATGATGTATTACTATATAACAGAAAAGGTTTATTTAACAACCCTTATACCATAGTACTCCTGATTATTTTTAAGTATTTAAAATATGCCTGATTAAGATGTATTATTCTCTAAAGGGAGACTCCATTCAGGATAACATCAACCGTAAAGAGTAATTTGTCTTTAAGCAGAACTACAATGCATCTGAGCATCACAAACCAAAAGCTATTTAATTGATTTTTAACCACTTCAATACCAGGCACATTCACCCCTTCCTGTCCAGGACAATTTTGAGCTTTCAGTGCTGTCGCACTTTGAATGACAATTGCGCGGTCATGCAACACTGTACCCAAACTAAATTTTTATTATTTTCTTCCCACAAATAAAGCTTTTTTTGGTGGTATTTGATCACCTCTGGGGTGTTTATTTTTTGCTAAACAAACTAAAAAAGACCGACATTTTTGAAAAAAAAAAAGTTTTTCTTAGTTTTGGTTATAAAATGTTGTTTTCTCCTTCACTGATGGGCACTGATAAGTTGGCACTAATAAGGTGGCACTGATATGTAGAATTGATGGGCACTGATAGGCGGCACTGATAGGTGGCATTGATGGGCACTGACAGGCGGAACTGATGGGCACTGATAGGTGCAACGATAGGCGGCACTGATATGCAGCACTGATTGGCACTGACAGATGGCACTGATGGACACTAATAGATGGAATCACTGATGATGAGGTACTGACCGGTGTTACTGCTGGGCACTGTGGTGGGCTCCGATTGGCACTGTGGTGGGCACTGACAGACTTTATTGATGCGGCACTGCTGGCAGCTGTTTGGCAGCTGATGGGCACATCTGATGGGGGCTGTGCTGATAATAAATGTGCTGATCATCAGCACAGACCCCCCCTCTGACAGGGAGAGCTGCCAATCGGCTCTCCCTGTCAGCGCAAACCAAGGAATTTCGTTTACCGATTGGTCACAGCTGATCACTTGGTAAGAAGCCTCTGTCAGAGGCTCCTTACCAGGATTGGAGTGTCAGAGTGACTAGCACTAGCAATCACTGTGCTGCATGCCTCTCTGGGCACGCGCCGGCATGTTATTCTGCTGGACGTCATATGATGCCCAGTCAGGATAACAGAACCGTCCCGGCCATCAATCTGCTATAGGCCGGGTGGGAAGTGGTTGATATTCAAAGCAAACTCAACCATTCATTCATGTCTCCATGCTTTTTTTTGCTTAGAAATCCCTTTTAAAAACAGCCTCTTAGCATTTCTGTCTGTGGCCATCTTGAGTAAAGGCAGAAGATTCATAAAGCATTTAGTTCCTGGAATCCATCTGCCCTTAGCAAAGTATGTAGGCAGAAGGGTGGACTTAGGTGGAAAATCCTCTCCTCCCCTCCTGAATACTCCTGGGATTATGACATCATTTGCCCAGTCCTGGAAACCAGGAAGTAACTGAAGAAATTAACAAAAAATAACAATAAAACAATACATTTCTTACCTTTGTACTGCCAGCAGCGTAAGAATTCAAATTAATCAATGTTAATTAAAGGAATACCCTTACAATAGAAACAAAGGTGTCCATTGCTAACCTCTTCTGCTGGAAAAAAGCTAGTTCATTGGTTACCCGTGGCCAGCGGCTACGTTGTCCGCCGGCCTCCCGCGATCTCTCCACAGAGAGTCAAAACAGGGATCTGTCAGTGTAAACAGACAGGGGAGTAGAGATAGATTGCCTGTTCCTAGTGATCAGGAACAGCAGTCTCTCTGTGCTCCCTGTCAGTACACTCCCCCTACAGTTAGAAACACCTCCCTAGGGAACACTTAACTACTTGATCGCACCCTAGGCCCTTCCCTGTCAGAGCCATTTATACAGTAATCAGTGGCTATTTTTAGCTCTGATCACTGTAATAATGTCACTGGTCTCAAAAAAGTGTCAAAAGTGTCCGAACTGTCCGCCGCAATGTCGCAGTCCTGCTATAAACCGTAAATCACCACTATTAATTATAAAACAAAATTGGGGATATTTATTATAGCAAAAAGTTAAAAATATATATTTTTTTTCAAAATTGTTTTTTTTTTTTTGTTTATAGCGCAAAAAATAAAAACAGCTCTATTTGTGGGGAAAAAATAACATCAAATTTTGTTTGTGCACAGCATCGCATGATCTCACAATTGTCAGTTAAAGCGATGCAGTGCTGTATCACAAAAAATGGCCTGATCATTAAGAGGGTAAATCCTTCCAAGGCTGAAGTGGTAAACCCCATGTTTTAGCACCAGATTTCTGTATCTGGCTAGGCCTACTCCTGCCTCAGATTACATGGTCTGCTGTGGACAGTCTTATCTATAGTACAAAATGTAAAAACCAGGCCTTTAAAGTTCTAATGGATAAAATATGTGCATGAGTTACACAAATCCACACAACCGAGGCATGGGTAACAAATCATTTTAATGCAGTGGTTCTCAACCTGGGGGTCGGGACCCCCTTGGGGGTCAAATCAGGATTTGCCAGGGGTCCCCAAAACCTGGGCTGTTCCTGAAGCCTGCAGCCACCCACTCAGCCTCCTCACAGCCGCCCCTTCAGTTCACGGCATAGCTGGGGGACAGGGACTAGAGGTCAGCTGACTGGTGAGGAATGTGAAGTGGGAGGGGCTGGAGGAGACCCTATCTGCTGATTTCAGCATAGGTATCACTGCTACGAGAAACCACAAAGTCGGAGACACAGTGAGTAAAACTGCCTGTGATTATAGTTGCCCTTAAAAGTCCCCACTACAGTTCTCAGATCAGCAGATGACCTTGATCAAGAGCACCTAAGTTGGCTGATCCCAACTCCCCACCAGCACTGCCACTGATCCCAACTCCCCACCAGGGAGTAGGAGAAGGAATAAAAATAGAGACTACATGGAAGGGAGAGGAAAAGAGGGGTAGGAACAAAGAAAAAGGTAGAGAAAGAATAAGGCCTCGTACACACGGCCGAGGAACTCGACGTGCCAAACACATCGAGTTCCTCGGCCAGTTCAGTCCTGGAGCCGCCGAGGACCTCGGCGGGCCGAGTTCTCCCATAGAACAACGAGGAAATAGAGAACATGTTCTCTATTTCCTCGCCGAGGTCCTCGTCGGCTTCCTCGGCCGAAAGTGTACACACGGCCGGGTTTCTCGGCAGAATTCAGCCAGAAACTCGGTCGGAAGCTGAATTCTGCCGAGGAAACTGGTCGTGTGTACGGGGCCTATGAGAAAGAACAAGAAAGACGTCTAGAGTGGGATGGGGATAACAAACAAGAAATTAGGATAGAGACAGATAAAAGGGAAAGAAAAGAGGAACACAGAGAGAGAGAGTGGTACATCCTAAAATGTACTATAAGGGGTTTTAATACTGAGTGGAAGGGACTCAGGGAGCGCTAAATGTCCGTAGGTTAGGTCTTGTCTTGGGTGCCGACAACTCACGATAAGAAAATAATTTTACCGTTAGGGGTCCCCACACCTTGAGACATTTATCAAGGGGTCACGGCACTAGAGAGGTTGAGAACCATTGTTTTAATGGCTTATTAAAAAGTCACCACATCTAAATGGCATACTTTTCATAGACTGGTTTCTATAACACAGAATTCAACTAGAAATACGATTAGCTTAATGTAAATATGTTCATGTATGTTTTTTTTTTTTAAAACATTGTTTCTGTTTATAGTTTGTGTATATATATATATATATATATATATATATATATATATATATATATATATATATATGTACATGGGTAGCCACATTTCCTTATACTGTGCATCAGCTGTGCGTACTGCTGAGTGCTGTACAATGGTTGTGCTTTATATTCCTCTCAGGTGTGTATTTATTTTAGACAGTGCGCTGCATATGTCCACAGTTATTGATTAGGAAGACCAAGTGATTGTTCTCATACAGGAAGCTTCTAGAGTGAGAATTTACAAAATTAAATTTGTAATGAAATGGTAAAATGTACAGCAATCATAGAAAAATTTGCAAGTTACACCTAAAATTACATTAAAAATGTTAACGGTAACAAAACGTGCTCACTGAAATATGCTTCAGTTTTCATAAAGGGTTAGTTCACCTTTACCAAAAAACTCCCTATACAGATAAGGGACGTCTATAGATAAAAACTAACTGTGCAGCTCTGAATAATGTTTAATATCACCCTTGCCATAGGTGTAGGCCATTTACATAATTCCTGAAGCCAGACTGGAATACTTTTAGGATGTTGTAAGGAGAGGCCTAGTCATTACTGCTCACCTCCTCTATCACAGGAGTAAGCTCTCAGATGCTGAGCTCAGTGCTACTGCATCAGGGGAGAGAAAAAGCATGTGAGGGGGTTTAAATTGGAGAAAAAAATCACTTCTGTGATGGAGGAGGCGAGCAGTAATGACTAGGCCTCACTAAGCAAGGTCATAACATCTTCTTGGGCGTATTCTATCCAGTTTCTGAAGGTATGTAAATGGCCTACACCTATAGTAATGCCATAATTTAGTCAAAGCTGCCAAACATAGTTTAACTTATCCAGACTTTCTTTCTTGTAATTCCATAGACAGAACAGATAGTATTCTGCATGGTACAGTGTCAAAAGTTTTACCTTTAGTTATACTTTAACCAGTGCCTCCTGGCCCTTTTAAGAGGTCTCCGATGCCAGGAAGCAGGCCGGGGTTTATAATCATGTGACCACCATGATTGGCGGTTGCCATGATCGGAAAGATCCTTTCCGTTAGCCACCGGTAACTGTATCGGGAGCGCACAGGGTGCGCGCTCTCAGCACAGCTCTATTTACACTAATTTGTGCAAATATACGACCGGTCGGCACTAAGGCCCACCTGCTGAGAGGCTGTATATTTGCATGCGGCCGGCACCAAGGGCTTAAAATAACTTTTGCATACATAGATATAAATGCTTGTAGAAGCTCCACTGTATATTATTTAAAATGTCTTCATTAAATTGCTTATCCTCTCTGAATTTAGTTAAATTAATTGTTAAAATTAATTAAATTAAATGTTTTTGTTAGTATGCATTATAAAGTCCAAACCTAAGAACAAAAATATATTATATTACAGAGTACTAGTCTGTAGATGTTGTGTCTGTATTACATTTTTTTGGCATTTTTACCTTTTGACCCTACGGGTAATACACTTGCTATCCCAGGGAGACACATTGTTAGCATTACAGAACATCTCTCATTTATTTTTTTTAATATAGGGGGTAGTTTTGCATGGTGACGTTAAGACCTATAGCTCCACCCAACGTGTTCCCAGTCGATGCCTTGTATGGGGAAACGCGCTGGGTGGAGCTAGAAGTCTTGACGTCACCACGCATCAGCTGGCTGGCTTGAGCCACGGCCGTTTTGAATAAATTGAATGCCGCTTGTTGGATGTCAGTCCCTACGAGTTTTGAATAAAACCTTTTAAGTGGATTACTGCACCATGAAGCCTCTTCTTTTCATTTATAAAATATCCCACTTTTGGAGTCTACCTGGAGGAAGGTTTTCTGACTCATCAGTGAGGAATATCGCATCAATGGAGAGTTCGCTATATGAGGAAGGATCCCGCTATCGGATGAGCTTGTGGATATGCTTTTTTCTGCCGAGTGATCCCTTCTGAAGGTGTCCGTTTGATCTCTATAATTGAAATCCATCAATTCTGGTACGCGGCGCTGTTTGCTTTGTTGTTTGATGAACAGAACAATTGATTGCTCTCATGAAAAGTCTGCTATTTGTTATTTGCACCGATTGAAACACTTTATGGACTATAATGTGTAATATTGCACTTGTATGATTATAGCACATGTTTGCATTTTTACATATGCAGAGAGTTTTTATAAATTTTTGGTTGTGCACTTTATCTGTTACACATATCTATTAGCTGAATATTCAGGCTTTCATTCACTTTTTCTTGGGTTTAGCGCAGATATTCTGCTACACAATAAAACTAGATTAAAGTGGATGTAAACCCTCACATATACCCAGTGAAGCGAACAGCCTCAGATGATACACAGAGATGAAACAAATCTCCCTACATAACATTTACATGTATATCTGCTGTCTTCCGATTTATATACTGTTTAGAAAGTACACATCCTGTTAGAATTTTCTCTTCCTGTTCCAGCAGGGGGAGGGGAGTCTTGCCATACACTGTGAGACAGCGGATTGGAGGAAAGGCACACACCCCCTCTCCTCATAAGCAGAGACTTGCAAAGCTGTGCTGTGAATTGACCAGCTGTCTGATAATCTATTTATAGCACCCGCCCTGACACAAATCACGTGTCAAAGAACTTGTCAGAAGTTATCATGCTGATAACATAATGGAGCAGCAGAAAACCACGGGACTTAGGGCTTTGGAGGAAGATTTATCATTTTCCTTCTACTTCACAATTATGTGCAACTTTGTGTTGGTCTATCACATAAAATCCCAATAAAATACATTTACGTTATTGGTTTTAACAATTTCAAGGGGTTTGAATACTTTTCCAAGGCACTGTATATTACCCCATGATCAAAACATTTAAAAGCAACAGTATAAATATAAAAACAACATTTTAAAGTGTCCCCGCCCTGGTGCACAAAGGTGAATGCATGTGTCAGTCCTGCACATGCGCAAACAGCAACACACATGTGAGATATCACTGTGAACCTAAGATTGAGGACCGTAATTCTAGCACCAAACCTCCAGGATAAGTAACCTGTAAAAGGCTTTTAAAGTGTCACCTATGAATAATAAAATGTATGTAGCTTGTCACCATTCCATAGGTGTGGGCAACAAGCGTGACATGTTTGGTATCTATTTACTCAGTGTAACCTCATCTTTTATATTTTACCAAACAATTAGGTATTATATTGTGTTTTTGTGCAATAAAACAATATATATATATATATATATATATAGATATATAAAAAAAAAATATATATATATATATATATATATATTCCCAAAAAATTGCATTTAAAAAAAACGCCATGCAAACACTGTGTGATATAAAAATGTGCTACACTGGCCATTTGATTCCCTATTATTATTTTAAAAAATAATAATGTTTGGGGCTCTAAGTAATTTTCTAGCAATTTTTTTGTAAACAAAAAGTGTCAGAAAAGGCATGGTCTACAAAAGGTTAATCGCAGCAGGTCGGCACGATACCGCGAGCCGACATAGCTGTACGTTGGCTCCTTCAAGCGGGATAACAGGCGCGCGCCGCCACACTGCGTGTCAGGACTGTCAGGATAAGTACTCACCGAGGCCGGCTACCTTTGCGACTCTGTGCACTTCACCCCCTGGAGGTGGAGACAGCGAGGAAGGGCACAAAGAGGCACCGGCTACCAGCAATGGATGATGGTTTGATGGTAGATCACTGAAGACTTGGTTCGTAGACACAAAGCAAGGCTGTGGCAGGTGTTGGCAGTGATTCAGGTGCAAACACAGTTCAGGAAACTGAGAGCCAGTTCAAATCAGGACTATAAGCAGATCCGGGATACAAGCCAAATGGTCAGGGATTAGAGAAGGTAGGAAGTCCAAGATACAAGCCAGAGGTCAAAGGGGTATAGACAGCAGCAGATCCGATGAAACAAGCCGAGGGTCAAGTACAGGAGAAGGCGTAGAGAAGTCAGGTCCAATCCGGGTCAAAAATAGGTCAAGTTTTCAGGTTTTCAAGATACTTCAACAGGATAAGCTGACAACAAACCAGCAATCCACCATAGGCTTGGGGCTGGTTTAAATAGGCCGGGCTGAGCCTTGATTGGTGGGCGCGCGCGTGGATGCGCGCACGCGCCGTAGAACGGAACCACGCTGGAACGCAGAGGCACACATGTGCACGCCACGCACGGGCACGCGCCATAGCGCAAATCGGCCGCTGGAGCTACAGGTTCCCTGACACTGCGGGAGTGCCGATGCTCGTGACGGGCGGTCGCTATATTGCGATTTTTATTACCAAAAATATGTAGAAGAATACATATTGGCCTAAACTAAGGAAAAAAAATGTTTTTTTTTTAAAAAATTGGGGATATTTATTATAGCAAAAAGTACAAAATATTGTGTTTTTTTCAAAATGGTGGCTTTTTTTGTTTATAGGGCAAAAAATAAAAACCACAGAGATGATCAAATACCACCAAAAGAAAGCTCTATTTGTGGGAAAAAAAGGACGTCAATTTTGTTTGGGTAAAGTGTCGCACGACCGTGCAATTGTCTGTTAAAACGACACAGAGCCATATCGCAAAAAATGGCCTGGTCATTGAGCAGCCAAATCTTCCGGGGCTGAAGTGGTTAAGCTTGTCTACAGAGAAATATATGGTGTGCCATTACTGGCCTCCTCCTAAAAATGCTTTTTTAGTGGGTATCAGAGATGGATTTAACACTGTTCTGAATTTTACTATTGAACGTTTACAAATGCCAGTATGATATTAAAGTGTAACTAAAAGCAAATCTTTTTTTGCCTTTAGTTACACTTTAGTACAAATCTATAGAGAGGAAAGCATTAATAAGAACAAATTGCAAGCATTTCATAACTGTTCATTGACCCATACCATTTGTTCCTCACATGCTTTTGAATTTAGTGGTACTGCAATCATCACTAAAACGTATTCCTAAACCTAAAAATTCTATTATTTATCAGTTCAGAAACACATGAATGTCACATATCCAATACTTTTGTACAATATTATTTGTGTCTTCCACAAAGGGGTACAATTCAGTTTTAATATTATATTTATGATGTTGTTTGTTTCATATAATGTGAATTAGTTGTAGAAAAGTTTAAAATCCAGCGTTCCATCACATGGCTGTTAAGATGTAAGCTTATACTCAAGGCTTTGCTGTTAAATGATATACGATTTGATTAAACTGTATTAGTTTATGTTTTATTATACATTTCAGATATCCTAATCTTTAGTAAGCAGTGCATGGGCAGGCCTCTTCACACCAACTTTTCTGAAAAGTTTATCTCTTCAAGAAAATAAAGTGGAATTATGGATAAAATAAAAAAAAGTTATACTGTATAACGCAGTCTGTCATTAGCATGAACATAACAGCTTTTGTTTCTGCATACCCCATCCCATATTTGTGAAGTGAAAGGAAAATGATAAATGGTTTTCAAGATTTTTTACAAATAAATATGTAAAAAAAGTGTGGCGTGCATTTGTATTTAGCCCCACTGAGTCAATACTTTTTGGGTATGTTGCTACCAGCTTTGCACATCTAGAGAGTGAACTTTTTGCCAATTCTTCTTTTCAAAACATTTCAAGATCTGTCAGATTGGATGGAGAGCATCTGAACAGCAATTTTCAAGTCTTGTCACAGATTCTCAATTGGATTTAGGTCTGGACTTTGACTGGGCCATTCTAACACATGAACATGCTTTGATCTAAACCAGGGGTCTCCAAACTGCGGCCCAAGGGCCAGATGTGGCCCTTTGTTAGCCTTTATGCGGCCCTTGGGGCACTATTTCTCCAACTGATATGAGACACTATTCCTACCACTGACACCAACAAGGGGGCACTATTTATTCTGCTGATATCAATGATGGGATACTATTCCTCCTACTGATAGGGGCCCTACTCCTCCTCCTACTGACCACCAACCCTGAGGCCACATTTATTCTTACTGGTGCTGGGCCCAGGACATTTTCTGCACCCACTGGCCACAATCCGGCCCTTTCTAAAGGCTTAAGGACAATAAAGTGGCCCTTTGTTTGAAATGTTTGGAAACCCCTGATCTAAACCATTCCATTGTAGCTCTGGCTGTATGTTTAGGGTCTTGAAGGTGAACCTCCGCCCCAGTCTCAAGTATTTTGCAGACTCTAACAGGTTTTCATTTAAAATTGCCCTGTATTTGGCTCCATCCATCTTCCCATCAAATCTGACCAGCTTCCCTGTCCCTGCTGAATAAAGCATCCCCACAACATGATGTTGCCACCACCATGTTTCAGGCTGGAAATGGTGTGTTCAGGGTGATGTGCAGTGTTGTGTTTTCTGCCACATAGTGCTTTTCTTTTAGGCAAAAAAAAATTTTGGTCTCATCTAACCCGAGATCCTTCTTACACGTTTGCTGTGTCCCCCACATGGATTCACACAAACTGCAAACAGGACTTCTTATGGCTTTTTTCTTACCACTCTTCCATAAAGGCCAGATTTGTGGAGTGCATGCCTAATAGTTGTCCTGTGGACAGATTCTCCCACCTGAGTTGTGGATCTCTGCAGCTCCTCCGAAGTTACCATGGGTCTCTTGGCTGCTTCTCCGATTAATGCTCTCCTTGCCTGACCTGTCAGTTTAGGTGGACGGTCATGTCTTGGTAGGTTTGCAGTTGCAGTTGTGCCATACTCTTTCCATTTTCAGATGATGGATTCAACAGAACTCTGTGAGATGTTCAAAGCTTGGGAATTTTTTTTATAACCTTACCCTGCTTTAAACTTCTCCACAACTGTACCCCTGACCTATCAGGTGTGTTCCTTGGCCTTCATGATGCTGTTTGTTCACTAAGGTTCTCTAACAAAGTCTGAGGGATTCACAGAACAGCTGTTATTTATATTGATTAAAATAACACACAGGTGGACTCTATTTACTAATCAGGTGACATCTGAAGGCAATTGGTTCCACTAGATTGTAGTTAGGGGTATCAGAGTAAAGGGGGCTGAATACAAATGCACGTCACACTTTTCAGATATTTATTTGTAAAAAAAAAATGGAAAACCATTTATCATTTTCCTTCCACTTCACAATTATGTGCCAAATTGTGTTGGTCTATCACATAAAATCCCAGTAAAATACATTTAAGTTTTTGGTTGCAACATGACAAAATGTGGAAAATCTCAAGGGGTGTGAACACTTTTTCAAGGCACTGTATGTAAAAGGGTGACAGTGCTGTCTATTCTGCATTAAAATTGCACTGCAGCATCATCACCCTGTAGACAGGGTAGTCTTAGATGGACATAAAGCTTTAAATAGATTTTAGGTAACAGACACACTAATTGAGGTGTAACGCAAGCCAAACAGTTTTTAATTAATTACAGGAAGAGTACATGTAACATGCCTATTGCTGTCACAAAAGATGTTTACATTCCTTGTGAGAGCAAGAAAAGTGATTAGTCACAGGGTAAAAACATAATAAATCATAAAAAAAAATGTGTTCCCATCCCCCATGCAAAGGAAAAGACACTCGTTGGTCCCGTGCATACGCAAACAGTGATCGTCTCACGCATGTGAGGTATCAAAGCAAACGTCAGATCCTGGGCAGTAATTCTAGCACCAGATCTCGTTTAAATCTGGCTACTTGTAAAGGCTTTTTAAAACATTGCCTATGGATAGTAAAGACTACACTGTTTGACACCAATGCACAGCCGCGCGTGACATGTTTGGGAACTATTTACTCAGTGTAACATCATCTTTTATATTTTACAAAAAAGTGTTTGAAAATCCCCTGTGCAAATACAGTGTAACATAATAAATTAAGAAAAACACCAATGTATTCTCTAGGGCCTCTACTTAAAAAAAAATATATATTATGGTTTGGGGGCTCTGAGAAATTTCCTAGCAAAAAATACTGAAGTGCCAGAAAAGGCCTGGTTTTTAAGTGATAGGGAAAGGGAACAAAGAAGTCGGGCTTTAATTTTGATAAGGCACCTCTTGTATGATTTCCAAGCCGATGAGGCCTATTTATGAGAATTGTAGAATAGGTTTCATATTTTATTCTGTAAGAGGGTAAACCAAAGATTATCACATACCATCATGCAGGGTTTGACAAATTTGCTTGGAATCTAGGAGCCAGCTTAAAAAGTTAGGAGCCAAAAAACACACCCCGTCCCGCCAAGCTTGCGCGCAGAAGCGAACGCATACGTGAGTAGCGCCCGCATATGTAAACGGTATTCAAACCACACATGTGAGGTATCGCCGTGATTGGTAGAGCGTGAGCAATAATTCTAGCCCTAGACCTCCTCTGTAACTCAAAACATGCAACCTGTAGAATTTTTTAAACGTCGTCTATGGAGATTTTAAAGGGTAAAAGTTTGTCGCCATTCCACGAGCGGACGCAATTTTGAAGCGTAACATGTTGAGTATCAATTTACTCAGTGTAACATTATCTTTCACAATATAAAAAAAGAATTGGGCCAACTTTACTGTTGTCTTATTTTTTTATTTAAAAAAGTGTATTTTTTCCCAAAAAAAGTGCACTTGTAAGACCGCTGCGCAAATACGGTGTGACAGAAAGTATTGCAACGACCGTCATTTTATTCTCTAGGGTGTTAAAATAAAAAATATATATAATGTTTGGGGGTTCTAATTAGAGGGAAGGAGATGGCAGTGAAAAAAACACATTAGAACTGCAGTTTTTTGGACTTGTAATGTAATGTAACCTGTAATGCCAATGGCCACCACAAGATGGCCACTCCTAGATTCCTTCTGCAGGCCTCAGCTTCCTTCTGTGAAGCCTTGCAAAGCCGTGGCCTCAATTACCGGCCTGCCCGCGCCGGCCGGTAATTGAGGCTGCGGCTTTGCAGTCTTCTGCTTCCTTCTGTGAAGGCCGCAAAGCCGGAGGCCTCAATTACCGACAGGGCGCAGGCCCGCCACGATCGCACCCTGCGCTGGCCGGTAATTGAGGCCGTGGCTTTGCGGCCATCTGCAGCCCTAAGCTTACCCAGGCGCCAGGTCACAATTTCTTGTCGCAATTGTGACCTGGCGCCCGGATTTTGTCGAGGCCTGCCATAATGGATAACTCCTCTACTTTTGCCCATGTTTTTCCTTAAATTTTTTATAAATTACTAACATTTATGGGCTGGATGGATTTAGTGCTGGTTGACACTGGTGTGTTTTCTGATGCTAAGTGAGTCACACAGAATCACATGACAAGGGAACCATTTATTATTTTCAACATTGCCAATTCACCTCAATGTGACGGAGTGCTGAGTGGTTTTGAAAAAGGTTCCTGTGCTACTTTGGTGCGATTTGCCTCCATAGAATATACTAACCACATCCAAAGTTGCTCTACATCAAGAGTGTGAACCAAGCCTAAAGAGTATTGTCTCACTGAAAGGGTTTCCCATGTTCTGGCCAAGGGAAAAAAATCCAAAATTGCAGAAAATAACAGAACTAGATAAACAGAGACATGTTATCATCACAAATATATTTTATTTGTGGGTACAGTTGGTAATTTTTGGAAACAGAACTCAAGATGCCAAATCATTTCAAATAAAAAAACAGTCTTTGAGTTGCACAGTTTTCGTACACAGTGTGTACACAATAAAAGGTTTTCAACACAGAAGCATTTGCGATTTTAGGTAAACTGCTTTCCACGATGACAACGTAGCAGCTTTGGAAGAAACTATGCTTTCAAATTAGAAAAATCAACCCATAGTTTGGTTTGATTTGAAACAGTTTTGCTGGTGAACAAAACGAAATTCCATATTTACAATGAAAACAAAAATTGTTATAAGGCTAAATTACTTCTAAGGCTTGTGGAGTTATTGTAGCAGCTATAGGAATAAGAGGGAAAGGTTAGAGTGAACAATTATAAAGTGTAACATTTCCTTTTCAAGAAGGAAGTTCTCTCCATGTGGTTATTGGCAGGATACAGTATTTCAGAGCAAACAAAATCAAGTAATTCTTCTCTGCTGAAATGTTGACATTTTTAAAGCACACACGAACATGACAGAACTTTGGTCCTTTATACAAGGTAGTAATGGAAAATTATGTAAACAGTGTTTGCAATATCCATTAGGTCGTATGAAAAATGCACACATACACAAAAATTTTACTTTTATACTGACCGTAAAATACGTTTCCTGGAGTTTAACAATGGACACAGAATTCAGAGACAATGGTGCCCAAATCCTCCTGTAGTTTGCAGAATAATCCAATTGTCTCTCAATCCTATGTCTCTCAATGAGCAAGAAAGAAAAATGTCCTATGATTACCTACGTACAGGAACGATTCATTGAGGAGATGCATCAACACATGAACCAATCTGCTTATAGCAACTGGGTTTTTGCTAACGAAACCTTGCTTTCAGTGCGGGCACTACACTAAAGTTAGTGGGGAATGGAAGGGTTAGTTTTACTTCCATTCGTGATTTATGGAAACTCAGGCTGCTGCCCACTTCAGAATCAGTCCTGTAGGTCAGTCTGCGCTCCAGGGGTATGTTGTCACCCCTGGGCGGCAGTTGGTGCTAAAGGGGTTCTGACAGACCCACCTTCTCCCAGCAGCCAATCAGAGGAGTTCTTCCCTCGTTAGGCATGCTGGGAGGGGGGTATATCTGGGGCAGCCGTATTTGGCGGGTTGTGCTATGCGGGGCCCGAGTTTCAGGTGCGGTACCCACCTTCAGGATGCGCGCATCCATGGGCCCCCGCCACCGTGGCCTGCTTTGCTGAGGTTGTGCACCATGCAGAGCCTTATCCTGACATTGAACTGGGTCCCAACCTTCTGTTGAGAGGATCCTAAGCTGGAGGCTGTGCGATGGGGGATTGGCTCGGGGGAACCTAGAACTAGAGGTTGTCCAGGAGGCCTAGACGAACCATCGGGGATCCAGTCACCACACCATATGACAGGTATGCTCAAGCTGTCAGTGGGTGACACTGATTGAACTAACTGGGAGGATTTGCTCAAATTAATCTCACAAATTCCAAGTTGTCCGGCCTGTGGGAGAGGCACTGAGTCAGGCCTGTGGCAGAGGTCTGTTTCCTCCCAGTGATCTGCAAGTGACGCTCCGGCTGCCAGGCCTGAGATAACCGCCTGTCCGGGGGCACTTTACCCACCCTGATTGGGGTGGCGACGAATTGAGCTATATCATTGCTGAGAGAAAGGCTTGCTCTCTCTCCATATCCAAGGCCTGATACTAAAGTTTCTTTACGCTCATCAACCTTTTTCTGTCGTGTGCCATGTTGATGTTGGCCGTGTTGGGCCTTGGAATAAAGCATTGAAAACTGAATTGATGTCTGGAGACTTGCTCTTTATTCACACTCACAGAAATCACCCCTAGACCAAGTCAAGAAGGTAACTCAGTAAGCCGATCCCAAACTAATCAGCGTCTCCTTCGGGGGTGAGCGCTACACACCATAACAGAAAAACAGAAATTCAAACAAAACATTCTGATGAAACATGTCACCCACAGCTACAGGGTGGCCAAGGAGTAAAGGAGGCTTCCTAGGAAACTCATGGATTCCATATATAAAAAGCTGTAGTGTTGGAGCTGAGCTCCCCAAGTATAAACCGTGAATAGTTAAATCAGGACTATTCATTTCGGTAGACTAGTACACCAAGAATATCAGTCACCTCAGCAGCACTCCCTGCACAGACAAATAAGCCAAATAGCTGTCAAGAGGGAAAAAAAGCCTTTGTACAAAAAAAAGATGGCTCCCCCACTTGGCATAGCAAGAATAGGGTGTCCAGCTCACCCAAAGGATGAAGCAACAGAGAAAGGAATAATTGGAGCACTGCCTCAGCTCTAAATTGGAGCAACACTGCTACATTTAAGGCCAGTATTTCGGGGATTCTGCAGAGTTCTGTGAAACCAAACACAGAATGGGTTGCACATATGATACGCTATGGCTCTGGTCCCAATATTCAACAAGAAATTCCCCGACAATACTGGCCTGATCTTAAACACAAAAACAAAAATGTTATTCACTGCAGCTTTACCAATACTTTAAGAAGACCTTTGCCTTCCCCATCCCTTTCTTCCATTCTCCTCCTCTAACACGCAACTGGAATATATGTATACACACACACACACAGGTGTATCTCCAAAAATTTGAATATCCTCAAAAAGGTAATTTATTTCAGTAATTTAATTCAAAAAGTGGAAAACATATTGGGCCAGATCCACATAGATTTGGATAGGCGCAGCGTATCAGAGATACGCTACGCCACCGTATCTTACCTGGCTTTAAGTAAAATCCAGGAAGATTTTGCGCCGTAAGTTACGGCGACGTAGTGTATTTCTGGCGGCGGAATTCAAATCGGCGGGTAGGGGGCGTGATTCATTTAAATGAAGCGCGTCCCCGCGCCGATTGAACTGTGCATGCTCCGTTTTGAAATTTCCCGCCGTGCTTTGCACGAAATGACGTCGCAACGACATCATTTTTTGAACTTAGACGTGACTTACGTCCATTCCTATTCACGGACGACATACGCCAAAAAAATATATAATTCAAATTTCGACGCGGGAACGGCAGCCATACTTTAACATGGCAAGTCTATCTATACGCCTAGAGACGACGTAAGAGAATGCAACGGTCGCGCGTACGTTCGGGGATCGTCAGAAAAAGCTAATTTGCATACCCGACGCGGAAAACGTTGCGAACTCGACCCAGCGGACGCCAAAGTATTGCACCTACGATCCAAAGGCGTATGAAGCCGTACGCCTGTCGGATGGAACCCAGAAGCCGTCGTATCTAGGTTTGAGGATTCAAACTAAAGATACGACGCGGGTAATTTGAAAGTAAGCCGGCGTATGTACTCGCTATGTGGATCTGGCCCATTATGTAGATTCATTACACACAGTGATAAATTTCAAGCATTTTTTTATGTTAATTTTAATGATTATGGCTTAAAGCTAGCGAAAACCCTGTATCTCAGAAAAGTAGAATATTGTGATAAAGTTTAATATTGTAGACTCATGGGGTCACACTCTAATCAGCTATTTAACTCAAAACACCTGTAAAGATTTCCTGAGTGTTTAAATGGTCTCTCAGTCTGATTCAGTAGGTTACAGAATCATAGGGAAGACTGCTGACTTGACAGTTGTCCAGAAGACAGTAATTGACACCCTCCACAAAGGAGGGTAAGTCACAAAAGGTCATTGCTAAAGAAACTATCTGTTCACAGTGTTGTATCCAAGTATGTTAATGGAAGGTTGAGTGGAAGGAAAAAGTGTTCTACAAAAAGGTGCACAAGCAACAGGGATATCTGCAGCCTAAAGAGGCCATTCAAGAATGTGGGGGAGATTCACAAGGAACGGAACACAGCTTGTGTCAGTGCTTCAGGAGACACCACACACATATGTATCCAGAACATGGGCTACAACTGTCGCATTCCCTGTATCAAGCAACTCCTGAACCAGAGACAAGGTTAGGAGCATCTTACCTGGGCTAAGGAGAAAAAGGACTAAAAAAGTTGCTCAGTAAAAAAGTAAATTTTGCATTTCAATTGGAAATCCAGATCCGAGTCTGGAGGAAGAGTGGAGAGGCACAGAATCCAAGTTGCATGAGGTCCAGTGTGACGTTTCCACAGTCAGTGATGATTTGGGGAGCCAAGTTATCTGCTGGTGTTGGTCCACTGTATTTTATCAAGTCCAAAGTCAGCACAGTATTCTACCAGGAAATTCTAGAGCACTTCATGCTGACCAGCTTTATGGAGATGCAGTTTTCATTGTCCAGCAGGACTTGGCACCTGTCCACACTGCCAAAAGTACCAATACCTGGTTTAATGATCATGGTATCACTATGCTTGATTGGCCAGCGAACTCACCTGACCTAAACCCCTATAGGGAATCTGTGGGGTATTGTTAAGAGGAAGATGAGACACCAGATCCAACAATGCAAATGCCACAGGCTGATCGCCTCCATGCCACACTGTATTGATGAAGTAATTCATGCAAATGGAGCCCCGATCAAGTATTGGAGTGCATACTATACTGTACATGGACATACTTTTTTAGTAAGCCAACATTTCAAATTAAAAATACCTTTTTATTATTGTTCTTATGTAATATAAAAAAATTCTGAAATACTGAATTTGGGTTTTTCACTAGCTGTAAGTCATAATCATCACAATTAAAAGAAATACATATTTGAAATATATCTCTCTGTATGTAATTTCACTTTTTGAATTGAATTACTAAACTAAATTAACTTTTGATATGCACCTGTATATCTACAGTATCTCACATTTTTGTAAATATTTTATATCTTTTAATGTGACAATACTGAAGAAATTACACTTTGCTACAATATAATGTAGTGAGTGTACAGCTAGTATAACAGTGTAAATTTGCTGTCCCCTCAAAATAACTCAACACACAGCTATTAATGTCTAAACCACTGGCAACAAAAGTGAGTACACTCCTAAGTGAAAATGTCCAAATTGGGAATTAGCCACTTTCCCTCCCCGGTGTCACGTGACTCTGTGTTACAAGGTCTCAAGTGTGACTGGGGAGCAGGTAAGGTAAGTGGTTTTATTGCAGAAGAGAATCCTGCCTGTCCATCCATTTTCATGCTGCAGCCTAATGTTTCACTTTAAGTTGTTGGAAAGTTACATTATGTTGACTAATCACAGTGTAAAAAAAGTGCCACTAACCCCGTTAGTGGTCCCCAGTTGCTGGTTTTGAAAACACTGGAATAGACAGCCCCTTTATGCCTCTGAAGCCTTTAAGGAGAATCTTCCTTAAGGGTGAGAATGCTCACTAGGAAGACAAACAATAGACGTTACCTTTACAGGTTGCTATGTAGAAGGATGCTAAAAACAATATTCCACTTCTGTTATAGTAAAACACCAGCTTTGTTAAAATAGCTATATATTGCAAGGATTTGTTCTGTTCTGGAGATATTACATAAACTGTTTTTTTACATGCGGCTGAAACTGGCCAGATACAAATCCAGAAAAGAGGGGTGATGAAATATTTTTTTTTTATATATATATTTCCAGAGTCCAGTATAAGCACACTGTAAATGAGAAGTAGTTTACAGTTGTTGTAAAGGTGGGAGCCATGGGGGGGGGATGAGGCCGAGCTGGACTGCATGAGTACCTGAGTACCCCCCTAGCAATGGGCATCCTGGGGAGGTGGTGTACTCAAAAGGCAAGAGGAGCCAGGAGCCCATCAAGGGACCCCAGAAGAGGTGGAACAGGGCTGCTCTGTGCAAAATCACTGCACAGGGCAGGCAAGTATGATTGTTATTTTATAAAAAAAATCTGACTTTAATTATTTGCATCGTTAATTTGTGGAGCTTCCCACAAACGAGATACAAACACGTGCTGTTTGCTATAAAATCTAAAAAGAGCTAAGGCATTTTCAGATTTTTCCTGGTAAGGAACCTATATATCAGATTACAGTCTGCCAATCTGGCTGGTTTTGGGTGTCTGTCTATTGACAGCTTCAGATAATGATGTTTGACAGATCTTGAGGAGGAGGAAGGGAGGGGAGTGATAGAACAAGTTAGAATGCCCTGGCACAATAGTATCCTCCAAATAAGCAGGTTCCGGGAGAAAGTCGCATCCCCCTTCAATATGCAAAAAGCAGGAATGCCTGTATGACTCAAGCATTTGTCATAATTTGAATGCAAGTTTGAACATCCTCTGATTCTAGAGCCAAATTGTACATACAGAGGTGGCTTAAATGCTTAAATCAAAAGCACCAAGCACTTTATGAAAGCCACTGGTGAGGCAGGAGGAACTGGGAAGCCCAAAAAACACTCCATAGAAGGCAGAAAGGTAAATCTTATCATATCAAACTATGAGTTCAAGTATGATTTTTGTTCAACCAAAGTCATTAAGCTTTGAAGTAGCAGGAAACCCAGTGGGTGCCCTTGCAAAAGCCTAAATTATTGAACCAAGTCAGTGGAAAAGGCAGACTGGGGATACCCGGATCTTACACGAAGTAAAGACAACAGACACGATAGTCAGGCAATACAATTATTAGAGTACTCAATGTTACTGATGGCTCGTTAGGTCAGCATATTATGGTTTATAAATAATGTATTTACCTGCTGCAGCCCAAGTGTTGGCTTATTCCACTATAAGTATATGACAGACACACTTTTTAGTGTTTTTTTCAGGCAAATATACATGTTCTTATCACTCATACCTGGAGTAATGTCTTCCACTCACAGAGCCCACATAAGAAAGTGTAGAACCCTGTCTCATCATTAATTAAAGTATATGTATAGACAAGACGTTTTACTAATTTTGGATACAGGGAAAAGTAAAAAAAAAAAAACACAACAGTTTATTCTTTGCGGTCAGTGTCACGTTGTAAAATATACACTTATCTTGTGAATTCCTTTGTTGCAGTCTCTACAGCATAGTAAAAAAAAATCCTGACAGGGGTTCTTATCGTTGCCCCAGCCCATGCAAACTGAAACAAAAACTTTCTGTAGCTGTGCCTACTGACACCCAGCCATTTAACACAATAAATGTTCAACTCGTAAAATCAGATCACTTGATGTCATGTTCTTATGTTGAATAAATATACAACCAAAATAGGCTTACAGGTTATGGAGTGACTCTGCAGGCAGACAGATATATTTGAATACCTTGCTCTTGCAGTGTGTCCCCAATGTAAAGAGAATCAGTCAGAAGCTGGATATTACAAGACTGAATATACAGCACTTAATGATCATCACTGTACTAGCTTATGTGTGAATGATTTAATGTCCTCCCTTTTTAATGTTTACTTTGTCTGGACCTGACACTTTAGCTTGAGCATCAGAGGTCATTTGAAGTCTGACAGGGACTTCAATGTTTACTGCCTGAGCTCACCACGCTTCCAGAATAGTCCTACATCACTTTACATTGCTCTTAAAGATAGGATTCCGTTATTCAACACAATTTTGCACTTTCAGGTGTTAGAAGTGTGTGAAGGTAGGCAGCTGTCAGGACACTAGAGCTGAAATGTCGATCAAAGTAAGCAAAAGTAAATAAAAATCAACCCAGAAGTCTGCAAAGTTATAACAATTTAAGACTGCTAATTTCTCTTTAAATGAAATTGCCTAACCAATTTGGATATCTGTGTGTAGTAACAAGGATCTCCCTCCACACACTGTCCCTATTCTTGACAGGAAGGTACAAGTTTTACAGTTCAGCTCAAAAGTTTGCTTATGGCAGGAATTGAGAAATTTTGGCATCGATATTGAAAATACGACTGATCATGCCAATACGTAGAGTTGCATGGTCGAGCTGCCAGAAAGATGCCTTTACTGCGTCAATGCGGCAAAAAAGCCAGATTACAATATACCAGACTACACCTTGACACACCTTACCAGGCCTTTTTGTGGTATTAGATAGTAAAGGCTTCTTTCTGGCAGCCCGACCATGCAGTTCATTTTTGTTCAAGTATTGTCGTATTGTGCTCCTTAAAAGCAATCACACCGTCTTTTTCCAGAGCAGCCTGTATTTCTTCTGAGGTTACCTGTGGGTTTTTCTTTGTATCCTGAACAATTCTTCTGGCAGTTGTGGCTGCAAACTTTATTGGTCTACCTGACCTTGGCCTCAAGAGATCCCCAAATTTTCCACTTCTTAATTATGATTGAACAGTACTGACTGGCATATTCAAGGATTTGGATATGCTTTTATATAATTTTCCATCTTTATAAAGTTCCATATACCTTGTTACACAGGTCTTTTGGCAATTATTTTCTGCTCCCCATGGCTCAGTATCTAGCCTGCTCAGTGCATCCACGTGAGAGCTAACAAACTCATCGGCTGTTTATAGACAGACACTAAAAAATCCACAGATTTTAATCTGTGTGTATCACCTTGTGTGTCTGTACCAAGACCAAACAGTCCAGGGTATGTAATCTTTTGATCAGGGCAATTTGGGTGAATTGAGTTATCATTATGATTTAAAAAGGAGCCAAACAACTATGTGATAATAAATGGCTTCCTATGATCACTATCCTTACATAAAAGACAGACAGTTTTATGGCATGAGAAGTCATGTTTTTAATATCAATGCCAGGATTTCACAATTTCTGCCAGTGCAATATATATATTGCCCTGGGGTTGTAGTAAGACTGATAGTTTTTTAAAGGAAAACATGGATAAACACACTCTAAACGTGTTTTCTTTTTTTTAAATGTGCTGCAAGACAACGTGTTGGCGTTAACAGGCCTTAATACAAGCAGTGGCTTTTCTCATACTTATGCATACTGACTGCACTGGAAAATGCACTACAGTGTATGACAATGCATGTGGTGTGAATTGACCCTAATGGTCCACAGACTATCATTTCATCTGAAGGACAACAAGCAACAAAACCATCAGTACCAATGAGGGTACCCTAATTAATTCTAATTGGAGTAGTCAGGCATAGCATACAACATTCTAGCTATTAATACCATGCTTTTCCAGTGATTTTGTGCAATTAGAAAACAGTTTACTAATTTGTTAGAAATTAGTAGTGCTATAGGCTGTATTTGGCTTAAATATTAGTCCAGCCAACTAAATTGCCAACTCCAATTAATTTGGGAAACAGACACTAAGAAAAATTGTACACATAAACAAGTTTTACAGGAGCAATGTCACATTCTGCTACAAAAATAACTGCATTTACACTTTTGAACAGATGTTTTGTCATTTCAGTGCATGAAATGCTAAAAAATGTCAACAGACATTCCTAACAACAAATTTAGATTTTCAGTTTTGTTCCTCGAAAAGAAAAAGTGACTAGAAATGGCAGGTCATTTTTACAATACATTTCAGCAGAGGTTCTTTAAGAGAAGCACCTATGTACAAGCATATACAAAAAAAAATTAACAGCAATATACACATAATCACAGTGAGGACATTGGCAAGTTCACCAATCTGTAGTGTCAATACAAAATGCAGAGCAGCCTGGAAAGAGAACAATGCTGCACGTAAAGCACGCCCGGTCAAACAGCAAATGCGCCCAGAGATCCAGCGGGAGGGATACACTGTGCAAAGAAACAACATGCAGTTCCAAACAAACAGCAATTTATGGCTAATGGTTGATGCAAATGTGTTAACAATGACTCTTCAGCTGCTATGCATAGTTAAAGTGTTATGCCATCTGTTTTTCTTTATACCATTCAACAAATTCATCCAACAATACTGGCCCTGTGGAAGAAACAGAGGAGATTATTGAAGGATCAAGAAGAATAAGCCCAAAATAATGGAAACTTATGGAGTTACTCACATGCCCCGTCCTCATCATAATTACTGAGGTCAAGATTAATTGTGCGGCTGAATTCTAGAACATTGCACCATTGGTCCTTGTTTATAACTTTATATTTTGATTGCTGCAAATACACATTTTGGAGGTTAGTTATGGGAGGGAAGCAGAGTCTATTTGAAAAGTACACAGATTTCAAGAGAACTCATATAAAACACTAAAGAATGTCCTTACCCTATCAAACCAACATCAATGTGTAGTCTCTATATAAATTTGAAATATAAAGTATCAAACATCTGCTTTGTTATAAAAGCCAAATTTCAAGGTGAATGCCACAAAATATAAATTACTATCTTTTCACAAACTAGTTTAGAGCTCATCTCTAGCAAACCACAACTGAAACACATTGATATGAATAAGTTTCATTGCCAAAAGGTATTCTAGTTTTCTTGAGACACCATTATATGCAGACACCCCTGTCAAACAGCACAACCTCTCCAAACACTGGGGCTGAATCTTTTCCTTTATTGTGCAGGCCTTGGAAATTAGTTGCCTGACCCAACTGGCAATGGTGGAACAGGAAGCGGGGACTCCTCTACAAGCACAGCCATGGTAGAAAAAAAAGGTTGTGGCTGCCAAGCAGACTCTGCCGACCCTAACAACATCCAGGAAATTTAAGGCAGCTCCTTGTCATGTTTTTGGGAAAGACAGAGGGAAGGAATGATTATGTCCTTGTTGAAGTGAAAAAAGAGACCACCTTAAGTAAAGGTGACCAGATTTTTAAAATGAAATCCGGGGACATTTTTTTTTTTTTACCAGTAATGGCGGCAATCAGAGACTCCCTTCCCGCCGCCACCACTACCTGCCTCACAGCCTGTTGATTCTCACTACTGGGTGGGCAGCAGAGGAAGATCACTCAGCCAGGGAAGGCAAGGAGATAAGCAGACAGGCGGCTGGCCGGGACTTGAGCCAAGGCAGAACATGCGAGCGGAGCTGAATGGGCATGTACCCGAAACTGAAGAAATATTCCCTCCGCTCTGACCAGCACATAATCATCAGAAAGGGGCACAGATAATGGAAAAAAATACACCACCCTAAGCTAGTAGGAGCGGCGGAGCGGGGGGGTGGAATTCAGAATAATTCTGCACTGACTGTCTTTGAAATTGCCCCAGCCCCTGTTCAAAACCAATCCGGGGACTGTCCCCGGAAACCGGGGATGTCTGGTCACCCTACCTTAAGTAAAAAGGAAGGTTTAGGTCTCAAAACCACCATTTCCTTGTGTAAAACAAGCAAAGGCTCTTTAGAAGAGAGCTGCTAACTCAGGAACATGCCTAAAAAACATGACGGCAACCAAGGTGGCAACCTTAAAGTGAAACTAAAGTCAAAACTTTTTTTTCCCATGTTGGATAGAGTAAAGGAGGATAATTTGTTGCTATGTGTGTCCCATGATGGAGATTTCCCTTCACTTCTTATCACATAGCCAAAACAGAAAGTCCCAGGAAATCTCTCCAACTCCTGTTACTATTATCAGCAGGGTCAATAGAACTAGTGAAAGAAAGATTTCCCCCCTATTCCTGTTCTAGTGACAACCCAACATTTGAAATTAATTTACTTTCACTTTTGGTGATAATAGCAATCGGGACCAATAGAGAAGGCGAATCTCCCTAATGAGGGCACTGACAACAATAACAACTAGGCTTTCTAATCCTTCCCTACTCTATCCAAAACCAAAAAAAAACCACACAGATTTGCATTTATTTATAATTTAAAAGATGAGATCTTCCAAAGGAATGTCTCTAATCATTTTAAAGGGGTTCTCATAGGGAGAGGGCACCAGGTTGAGGGCCCAAGGTGACACAGGAGGTTGACGTGGGTGAATGATAGGAGCAACTGTCTATAGAAAAGTTCTGTTAATAGATTGCAAAGCAAGGGGTTTTTGAAAAAGGATGGATAAGACAGAAACCTGTCCCTTGGGGGTACTCAGGACCAGATACTGGTAAAGACCAGACTGTAGAAAGGACAAAATACAAGTGATAGAGCATTCCCCTAGAGTTAGGCCTTCTATCCTTGCACTAAGCAAAGTAAGCCTTCCATGTGCCAGGATAAATCTAATTGGAGTTTGATTTCCTTGCCCTGAGTAAGGTGGAAATAACAGAAGCAGAGATACCCCTATTTTTAGGACTTAGGTTTCTACAGTCACACTGTTAAAGCCTGTGACTAATAAGGAAAATAGAATAGGGTGCCTTGAGCCAGCAAGCCTGGTCTGTTTTGAAGCCAGGGCTCATCCACCAGAAGTCTGAGAATGCCATGTACCATGTTCTTTTGAGCCAATCTGGTGTGTTGAGAATACACTGAACCCTTTAATCCTCTATCTTGTAAAGAAGGCAAAACAGCTATAAATGAGCACAAGGAATCACCAGAGCACCTGCTGTAAAAGCGATTGAATCCTCGGTCTTGGCCATAAATTTGTTAACCATGTTGTTAAACCTGTAGGCTAGAATGTCCAAAACTGGTTCGCAGCACCTTTAATTGAGATTCTGAAAGACCTTGGGGTGTAGAGACCACTCCCCTGGTTCTAGGCATTGGTAGCTTGGGAATTCCACTGTCAATTGTCCACTTCTGGAAAGTGAACAACCTTTCTGAGTGGGTGAGCTAGTAAAAGGGAAGTCCAAAGCTGCAGAGCTCTGTAGGCTATCAGTTAGAAAACATTGACAAAGGGTGTTTACACCGTCTGGGGACCTTGTTCCCTGGACTGTCATGGAGTTGTACATGCCACTCAAGCCTGCAAGACCTGCATCTGTTACAACATTCCAATTCCAGTAAATTCCAAGTTCCAAGGCAGTAATGGAGATCCACCATGTCAAGAAAGAAAAGAAAAAAAAACTGTATGGTTTTAAAAAAGTAAAAATACTTCTCCGGAGGAGAGCAGGTCCATCACCTAAAGACACTAAGATAAAACTGGAGTCTCACGAAGTGGGAGGTGCTCTGTGGACAGTCCAGCTTTAAGAAGTAGTCTCATTAAAAGTTAAAAAGCCTTGTTAAATCCCCCTGGGACCCAGTGCACAAAGCACTTGTCATCACTAAAAATGATATGGCGCTTACTAAGCTGTATGGTTGGATAGCTTGTCCCCTTCCCTCACCACTATCCAAGCACGCAGCTCAATAAGCTGGAGCCAGGAGACAGACTTCTGAGTGACAGCACACAGGGGAGGAGTGTGCAGTACAGAGACAGAGCCTCTGCCTCCTCTGTATATCTGCAGCCCTCGTTGGTATTCAGACCCACCTCTCCTCTGCTCTCTTTGTACTGTGAAAAGACTGAACAGCCATAATCCATAAACCATAATCCTCAACAGCCACCAGCTAGTTCGGAGATTACTACAGTAGTAGCCGACAGTTTGTCATGTGAATTACGGTGGCTGGAAAGCAGCACTGTTATTCACAAAATTACAAACCAACAACACCACAACCTGACAGTTATTACACTAGTCTTTCAGACAAATGTAGTAGCTGCTGGCTTTAATTAGGTTTTATTAAATCTTCCTTTAAAAAAAAGATACGCTAAATGACAAATGCAATCATACCTCTAGAAATTGATGAAACACTGGAAACAGTGGCCAAGCTTTTCCTAACAAGAGTCCTAACATACATTTTGCTGTATTCATGTCTAAACTCCGCTGATCTTTTTCCTAAAAAAATAAATAAAAAAAATTATAATAATAAAATAAAAAATTACTTAACAAAAGTAAGAAAACAAGTTAGTTTTGTCTTGTTCGGCTAACCAATGTTTTCAGTGGACTTACCCACGTAAAATGCATATTACCCATTATTCTGTAGAAAACACTACCTACAGTATATGTCTATACCATTACTTGATAGGGATTGTCATTGAGCTGCAAATCCAGAGTAAACAATACTGTTCTTTGTTCCTTAAAAACGGCTGTTGCTAAAACTTGTAACACTTTCTGTGACTTTTCCACAATGGTCCTGACTGAGGAACTGCTCCTTATACCAATATACCAAGAGGCACACAAAACAGGTTAGCATTCCCTTCCCCAGCCAACATTCAGTGTCCGGTTGTCATGAAGATCCAGATCTCCAACCTGATCTTAAATGACAGAAATTATTCACTAGTTGTCTCCACATCAAACAGACCAGAAATGACATGGCTGAAACAAAGCAATATCAATATATCAATAACAGTGGGAGCCGGGGACCCCTATAAGTCTTACCATGCATGGAAAAGTTAAAACAGGAAATCTACCCTGTGGATAACGCTCACTCATGGATGCCATTATATATCATCTTCAGTAACCTCAGTCTAGAAGCAAACCAGGGAATCAAAAAGTACAGTGCATCCGGAAAGTATTCATATCGCTTGACTTTTTCCACATTTTGTCCTGTTACAGCCTTATTCCAAAATGGATTAAAATCATAAATTTTCCTAAAAAATGTACAAACAATACAACGCACTGACAATGTAAAATAAGTTTGTTTGAAATCTTTACAAATGTATTAAAAATAATATGAAAAAATAAATAAATCAGATGTACATAAGTATTCACAGCCTTTGCTCAATACTTTGTTGAAGCACCTTTGGCATCAATTACAGCCTCAAGTCTTTTTGAGTATGATGCTTCAAGTTTGGCACACCTATATTTGGGCAGTTTCTCTCAAGTTCAGGTTGGATGGAGATCGTCTGTGCCCATCTATTTTGAGATCTCCAGAGATGTTCAATTTGGTTCAAGTCTGGGCTCTGGCTGGGCCACTCAAGGACATTCACAGAGTTGTCCTGTAGCCTCTCCTTTGTTATCTTGGCTGTGTGCTTAGGGTCGTTGTCCTGTTAGAAGATGAACCTTCTCCCCAGTCTGAGGTCCAGAACGTTCTGGAGCAGGTTTTTATCACGGATGTCTCTGTACATTGCTGCACTTATCTTTCCCTCGATCCTGACTAGTCTCCCAGGTCCTGCCACTGAAAAACATCCCAACAGCATGATGCTGCCTCCACCATGCTGCACTCTAGGGATGGTATTGGCCAGGTGATGAGCAGTGCCTGGTTTCCTCCAGACATGATGCTTGCCATTCAGGCCAAAGAGTTCAATCTTTGTTTCATCAGACCAGAGAATTTTGTTTCTCATGGTCTGAGAGTCATTTAGGTGCTTTTTGGCAAACTCGAGGCAGGCTGTAATGTGCTTTTTACTAAGGAGTGGCTTCCGTATGACCACTCTACCATACAGGCCTGATTGATGGCGTGCTGCAGAGATGGTTGTTCTTTTGAAAGAAAGAGAGATGCACCCATCTAAGTGCAGTAAGCATGAAATTTAATAAGGAATGACATAAAACAAACAGCCAAGTGACTACTCACAAGCATCACAAATAGGAAGGGCATGTATATAATGGTGGCCGACCCGATGTCACTGGGGTGGTCAGCAGTTCATGGGTCTCAATCCGCTAACAAAGGAGCGTGGGAGCGCTTGTTGTCGCAGGAGCGGTAGAAGTTCCAACAGTCCAGTACCTCAGAAGCCTCGACAAGCCATGGGAGAGCAGGAAACCAGGATGCGCTGCTAGAAACGGTGTGCGTGTGAGCGTGGAACGCAGCGTGCCGTCGTCGCACCGGAAGTGACGTGGGGAGCCGGGCCTATCCCATTGGCTGGCCCGGCTCACCACGTCACTTCCGGTGCGACGACGGCACGCTGTGTTCCACACTGACATGCACGCCGTTTCTAGCAGCGCATCCTGGTTCTCTGTTCTCCCGTGGCTTGTCGAGGCTTCTGAGGTACTGGACCGTTGGAACTTCTACCGCTCCTGCGACATCAAGCGCTCCCACGCTCCTGTGTTAGCGGATTGAGACCCATGAACTGCTGACCACCCTGGTGACATCGGGTTGGCCACCATTATCTACATGCCCTTCCTATTTGTGATGCTTGTGAGTAGTCACTTGGCTGTTCGTTTTATGTCATTCCTTATTACATTTCATGCTTACTGCACTTAGATGGGCACATCTCTCTTTCTTTCATATATATTTTCCAGAGCCTGCTTCTGCTATAGGGTTGCTGCCGCTAGTGCTGGTATATATCTTTTGGATTTTAAATTGGACTTTTATTGGACTATTGACCAAACCCTTTGTATTTTTATGGACCATATGCTATTTTACCATTGATCATTATTAGATACACTGATAATCGTGCGCCATCTACTACATTTTTTACATGGTTGTTCTTTTGGAAGGTTCTCATCTCTCCACAGAGAAATGCTGGAGCTCTGCCTGACTAAGGCCCTTCTTCCCCCTATTTGCTCAGTTTGGCCGGGTGGCCTGCTCTAGGAAGAGTCCTGGTGGTTCCAAACTTCTTCCATTTATGGATGATGGGGGCCATTGGGACCTTCAATGCTGCAGAAATGTTTCTGTACCCTTCCCTAGATCTGTGCCTCGATACAATAATGTCTCAGAGGTTTACAGACAATTCTTTGGACTTCATGGCTTGGTTTGTGCTCTGACATGCACTGTTAACTGTGGGATCTTACATAGACAGGTTTGTGCCTTTCCAAATCATGTCCAATCAACTGAATTTAATACGGGTGGACTCCAATCAAGTTGTATCTACATCTCAAGGATGATCAGTGGAAACAGGATGCACCTGAGCTTAATTTTGAGTGTCATGACAAGGCTGTGAATACTTATGTAACAAACAAATGGCCCCTGCCCCCACCTATAACTGGCTTTCACAGCAAGGAGCACATAGAAGGGCAAACGCATAAAAGAAAAAAACAGAACATTCCATAGTTCAACTCACCAACCAGTCTGCTGACCACCCCAGAATTAACCTGTCCAACAGTCTGCGTTAAAAACAGGGGTTTAGTTAGAACGCATTTGCAAGCGCATGCGCAAGCTGCAAGGCCTCTTTACGGCACCCTGTGTATGCACGTGCTGGAATGCCCAGTGGGCTCCTGTTCCTTTAAGGTGGAATGGGCTGCCTCCAGGCCCGCCTGCCCCTCATCTATCCATTGAATGCATGTTCTACCACTGTGGAGACGCTCATAAATTCAGCAGCGTTTAGGACTGCAAGCATACACAGGGTGCTGTGAAGAGGCCTGCCAGCTTACGCATGTGTTTGCAAATGCATGCCAACTAAACCCCTGTTTTTAATGCAGACTGTTGGTTAGACAGGTTAATTTGGTTGGTCAGCAGACTGGTTGGTGAATTGAGCTATGAAATGTTCCGTTCTTGTCTTTTGTGAATACTTATTTACATGTGATTTATTTTTTTAATTAATTAATTAAATTTAAGATTGAAAACTTCTTTCACGTTGTCATTATGGGGTATTGTTTGTAGATGTTTTAGGAAAATAATGAATTTAATCCATTTTGGAATAAGGCTGTAACATAACAAAATGTGTAAAAAGTGAAGCGCTGTGAATACTTTCCGTATGCACTGTATGTTAAGCTACTAAAATGTCAGCAGTTTTGGCATCCTTAAACAAAACACCTAGAATTTTGTCTTCTCTACTTAGTAGGGACAAGAAAAACACAGAGTAGGTTGATGTGAGAGGTTCTTGTAACCCTCTGTGCTTTTTGTTTCTAGCAGTTAGGAGGATGTTCTGTTGGCATTTCTCCCTTATCTGGGTAAACCAGAATTGCATGTCAAAACAATTGTATTACGTTTCTGGCCTGCAGAGCATGGCCCCTCGAACTCTATGTTGTCAACTACACCACGACATTCAGCCAGACAACCAGAGTCCTTGGTGTCCTTGTCATATTATGTTCGAATACAGAATTCATACCCTCCACTAGCCATGTTGCAGAAATATCTTTGTGTTTAAAATCTCACAACGTCAATTCAGAGGCTGTGAGAGAGAAGGAACAGTTAGAGACCAGCTGCCTCTGAAGTGGTCAGAAGGTACATAAATATGGCTGCTCATCAACACACTGCTATATACAAAAATGCAAGACATATTGACACCAACAAATCTGCTTACAAATATATTAAAATCAAAGCATGTTTTAGATTTTAAATAGAAGGAAGGGCTAAAACCTAGTCAAAGATGGATGAAAATTTTCGTTTTGTGTATGGCTGTCAAACAGAAATGATGGATTCTTTTGATCAAACAGATGCTGATCAGTTTATTCGGACAGTGGAGGAGTCCCACTGTCAGAATACAATAGCACAATGGGAACGTTTTATTGGCCTGTGTATCCCTATAAGGGGGAGATTTCATTTCCTGTCTTGGTGATGCACCAACAGGGAAAAAGATAAATAAAATATGTGCAATGAAAATATTACCCTTCTTTAGCAAAAAAAGTATCACTGGAAAGTTGAACTCCACCTAAAACTTTTTTGTTTGGTATAAAGCAAGGGAGGATTAGAGCTTTTGACAGGTTTATATGTGGCTTTTCTTTCTAACATTTTTAGTGGAATTTGGAAGGGTTAGAACTTTTTATATTGGCAATTTCAAGGACAAAAAGTGAGGGAAAATTTCCACAATTGGGGTGACATACAAAAATAGAAAATAAAGTTAAAATTAAAAAAACAAACGTTAGCAAGAAGAGATTTTTGGTAGAAGAGACTTTATAAGTCTCTTCTGACAAAAAAAAAATACAATAGTTTTTTTGAACTTATCGCAAAAATCTATTTCTTAGAAAGCACTAAGGGCACAGAATTCAAACACTATTCAGTTATACTGCCAGTTAAAGGAGGAGGTGGACACTGGCAAGTAAAGGAAAAAAATAAAACAAAAAAGTGACCAGCCCGGTTAACCCCTTCTACATGCCAGTCCCATGCCATGTTAGTTTATAGACAGATTGTAGACACAGAGTATGTGTGACCTGTGTCTCTCAATGAACATCAAGAAAGAGATTTTTTTTAATGAGAGCAAAAAACAATTTTATTTCTTGTCCATTGAAGTACACAGGATTCATAGACGATTTCCCACCACTCAGCCATCCAACTCAGTGGTGGGAAATGGCAACAAAACACTAACAGGCCCACACAATGACAACAGAACCTGAAGCTGTCTGGAGCTCAAAGAGACACCAGAAGGAGCTTATAGCCAAAACTGGAATCAAATGAGACCTGAACATCCTGTTAAAACTTAGGGAACATATGAACAAAAGACCAGTTGGCAGACTTGCTGCCAAACTTACATGATGTTTTGTCTGAGCAACCAAGAATTGGTCCGAGAAGCTGGTTCCCATATTCAAGGACCATCAAGGATGAATAAAAAGAGTGCCTTTCTAATGGAAGAGAAAGTCGCAAAGTAGACACGTACAGCGTGAACTACATTCAGATAATGAGGGTGGATCTCCTTCTGATGCACTAGAGCTGGACAGAGGAACAGAAGAACAATGATCTGGCTCAGGTGAAAGGCCAAAGCCAATTTGTCCTTGTGCAAGACCAGAAATAGTACTTTACAGGACAAATTCAACAGCTCACTCACACATTACAGAGCTGATAGAGGTAAGGAAAGTTACCTTGTGTGTAAGAATAAAAAGAGGAATATTTTTGATATGTTAAATTGGTTGTTTTTAGTGCCAAGAGTATGAAATTCTAATTCCAAGCAGTCACATGATTTGGAAGCCTAAGATTTGCAGTTAAACCGGGCTCCTGTCTTGGGTCTGGCATTTGAGATTGAGGCCTGGAACGAATTTATGAAATCCTCTTGGCCATGGAAGGAAGGAAGGTCGGGTGGTGATTCTTCCCTGCTGTGCCAAGGTGCTGGGGTAGGTGCGTACTCTTACCCACAGCAACACCCTTGAAGTGGGAGTCCAAGACCATGCCAAAAAAACACTGTCAGTCGAAGGGCATGCGCAGAAACAGTTTTTGCAGCCTTGCTCCACAGCCCAACTTTATAGCCAAATAGTCCTTTGCTTATACACTGACAGGAGATTAAGACAGAAGCCACCCACTAAACTGTTGCTGGCAAAACCAATCCATTGTATGTAAAGGAAGAATAGTAGAGGTGGTGGCGCTGCTAACTAACTAGGAGACATCAGCATATCCCATGTATCAGAGTATCCTGACACCTGTTCCCTGGTGCCGTGTGAAATCTGGGCTGCCGTTAGCAAGTGTAGGTAAATAAAGTGAGTAAATTATATATTCTAAAAATGATAGTGTTTCTCTGATAGGTGATCAACTCCAGGATCCCCCTTCAAAGTCTGAATGTGCAATCCATAAAGTATATAAAATAGTGAAAGTGAAAAGAAAAAACATATGTCAAAAAAGCATGTGAAGCACATGTAAATTCATAAAGTGCTTCCTCCTAGTATAAGGTGAAAGTGAATGTGCAAAAATGTAAAGTTCAAGTCCAAGCCAGAGAACTCCACTTTTCTGGGCAAGTACACCTGGTTAATAGTGGCACCAGATTGACACGAAGACACGGCCAGTAATGAGACTGAACCGCTAAATTGTATATCCACAACAAGCCAAAATCTCAGTGACTTCTGAAATCCAACTAGCTGCTTGATCCTCAGGTTGAAACAGGTAAAATAAAATTGATCCCCCTTATGAGTCCCCACTCACGGGACGTATACACCCCTACAGGGGCAACAGGCACATCAGGGGGGGTAGATGGACTGCTCCTCTTGCTGCCGTTATGTTCCTTCAGTTGTAGCACTTCCAAGGTTTTCAAGCCAGCCAGTGTAGAAATAGTCTCTGCTCAGCTCCTCATAGGAAGTAGACCAAAAAAGCTCCCATAGTGTAAAAAAGTTTTATTCAAAATCAAAAATCACAAAATAATGTTTAAAAAGGAGGCCGCTTGCATCTAGTCACCAGCACTGAGCAAGCCGACCCACAACTGGTAAAAGAAAGAGCTACAGAGATGGCGAAAGAGCCAGTAAAGCTCGCTAACAGGGATGGCTGGTGGGAGCCGCTGCGTGCGTTCCACTGCTCCCCATCCCCCATCACTCCACCCAGGTCTCCCATCCTACCTGGAGACCTGAGCCACCTAGTCGGCACGTCTGCCAACTGGCCGGAGACCAGTCCAGGACCCAACCTTTGCGTCTTGTACATGCTATTTCCATGTGGATATAGATTGCTGAGAATACACTGATCTGGATAATGTGTGCATAAGAACCATCTCAAGCATCGGGTAAGGGAATCTTAAATCGAAGAAAAAAATTATCAAATGTTAGAAAAAATGGCTATTAAAAAAAAAAAGAGTTTGACTGATCTGTGAATTTCATATCTTGGGAGTACAGCACAGGACACAGGCTGAATATCTATATGTTGGTTCCACCCAGGGATCCCCCCTATAACCCGACCCTATGCCACAAGTCCTCAGTTTTGTAGCAAGGAATGGAGCGTAAGCCAGCAATAGAAGGGAGGATGGCCTTTGTCATGTACTGTACTCCAAGATATGGAATATACAAGTAGGCCAAAATTATTTTAATCTTAATTGTACAGTACAAGACACAGGCTGAATATTCTTAAACCCTGGGACATCCCCCAAGCAATGAATAGAAAGGGTAGGCAACCACTAGGTAAATAAAACTGTGTCAACAGGCCCAACAACAACAAGGGTCAACAGACCTAACTTCAGAGTACTCGTTCCAAGAACCTTGCAGCCAACAGCTGCATCCACAAAAGATTGGACGTCCACCTGGTAGAATGTGGAAGTGTAAAAAATAACCAAATGGCGACCTGAAAAAGCTGGCAAAGCTTGATGTTGGAAAAAACTCAGGAAACACCCACCGATCTGGTGAACTGAGTAGGTAAAAGCAAAGGAGTTTTGTTAGGGTGTAAGCTCTTGAGAGGAGTTATCCATGCAGAGATGGTGGACTTGGATGTCCCTTGTGAGGTACTGAAATCTGAACAAAAGGAGGTCCATCTTCTTGTCAGAAGCTGATGCTTTGGGATACACTCTGATGGTACTGCCTGCATCCAGGCAGTGGAGAGCAATTGTTGAGTGCTTTGGAGCAGGGCACAAAAAAGGAAGGAATATGTCTTTACTGAGATAAAGGAATGATACCAAAAAAATGTTCTTGGGGTAAGATGTCCTTGTGAAGAATAATGGTTCTTTAGGATGAGAGAATTGCTAGCTCAAAAAACATGTCTAAAGCGGTCGAATTTCGAACAAATTTTTTTTTCAAAAACAGAAAGTTCTTTTTTTTTTTTTTTTTGATCCGATGATGCGACCATTGATTTTCGAAATTCGGCCAACCAAACCTTCATGTTGCCGGGAATATTCCAAAAATTTCCAACATGTTGGATTCCTCAAATTTGTTTGCCGCATGAAAATCGGCTGTTGCTGCAGCCCAATAACGGTGCGAAATTTGTACGAAAATTCTTTGATACGATTTTCTAAAGAAAATTATTTCGAAATTCGAACCGTGTATGGCCGCCTTTACAGACTGATAGCAACCAAGAAGGCTACTTTGTAGGAGAGATCATCTTTGGGGATTTCTCTGATGGGTTCAAACGGTGATTTCTGCAGGGCACAGGAGAACCAGATTGCGGTCCCAAGGAAGCACATGTTGCTGGCAGAGGGACCCGATTCAAGATACACCTTTGACAAGGGAGAGAAAAGAATAGAAAAAGGCATAAACTTGTCCTTACAGAGTACCTAAGGCCAAGTTCTGCTCAAGTCCTAATTGTAGGAAAGTCAGAATGTGAGACACAAAGTAATCTTTGGGTGTGAAATGCCTGTGTTCAAACCAAGCAAACAAGGAGCTCTGCTTTAATGGCTGTGTGTTGAGTAATTTTGAGAGGACAGCAAATGTACACTGTTATAAATTCTGTACACTCACTACATTGTAGCAAAGTGTAATTTCTTCAGTGTTGTCACATAAAAAGATATAATAAAATATAAAAAAAATGTAAGGGGTGTACTCACTTTTGTGAGATACTGTATGCCCACGTGTGACTCTATAGTCACATGGGCTGCTCAGATGTGATAGGGAGGAAATGCTCAGCATAAAAACTCACTGAAGATTGAGCATGTGCAGAGTTGCCACCACAGCTGAAAAATCCCTAGCTGAATTGGGGACATGAACAGAAGGTGAAGAGAACAGCAGGATCAACCTGTTTTTTTGCAGAACACAGAAAACCAATTTCATAGTGACTAAGTGAGTATGAACAGCATGTAATTCACCATTTATTGATAGTTTTTTATGATGTGGGTTTAGTGACACTTTAAGAGGAAGTAAACGGTGGTGGGTTTTTCTTTCTTCCCTGCAAAGTAAAGGCATAAAGGCCTTTATGCCATAAAGGCATCATTTGCTAGTATGCATTGCATACTAGCACATTATGTGATCCTTACCTGCAAACAAAGCCTACATCGTCCCTACTGCAGGCAGCATCCATCTTCCCAGGCTTCCTTCCGGGGCATGTGTGCGGGAGCCACCGGTCATGCCACACTCGCCTGAAGAAATGGCACGGACGGCCGTTGCTGCAGAGTGCGTGCGCCAATGACATCATCGGCACAGTAAATATCTCCTGAACAGTGCACGCTTAGGAGATATTTACAGTGCCTATAGGTAAGCTTTATTGTAGGCTTACCTATAGGTACAACTTCCCCATGGAGGTTTGCAACCTCATTAAGTCAATGTCAAACTAGAAAATGGCAGTGATACCCAGGCAGCAATGCCAGGTGAAATCTGAAGCTGAGTAACAAGACATCTAGTGATATTAGAAATAAAATATTTTCAGTTATTGGCAGTAAATCTTACCTACCCGTGCAAAATCAAAAGCATATCTATAAATAAGTTTAAAATTTGTTGGCTCATTTAATAAGGATCTCAAGTAATCCAGAGTGTTTCGAAGTTTCTCAGTGCTATCACATCTAAAAAACAAAGACAAAACAGTTGTTTGAAGCTGATATTATGTACTTTACATGAATCATCGGCAGGCATCAGCATTTACAAATCACAAAATTATTGTGGCTAAAAGCTACTTTTGATGTCATAAATAAAAACTGCCCTCTTATCAGATCTGAAGCCTAGACAAAAATAATATGCGGTCTTGTAACTAAAAGCTTGGTGGCATTTTATATAATTAGAGATAGCAGAGTACCGTATTTATCGGCGTATAACATGCACAGGCGTATAACACGCACCCTAACTTTAGGAGGGAAGTTTTAGGAAAAGAACTTTCCACAGCCCCCTGTGTATAACACACAGGCACAGTTTACCCTCTATTTTCAGGGTAAAAAAGTGAGTGTTATACGCCAATAAATATAGTATATTTTATTCAGTTGGAGACCCTAACACTAATTGAAGATTATCAGCACGGCTAAGAAAAGACTATACAGTGGATATGAAAAGTCCCCTGGTGAAATTCTAGGTTACTGTGATATAAAAAAATTGGATAAAGATAAATAATTTCAGAACTTTTTCCACCTATATGTGACCTATAAACTGACAAATTCAGCTAAACAACAAACTGAAATCTTTTAGGTGGAGGGTAAAGAGAAGTAAAACTCCAAAAACATGGTGCACACCCTTAAACTAATATTTTGTTAAAGCACCTTTTGATTTTATTACAGCACTCAGTCTCTTTGGGTAGGAGTCTATCAGCATGGCACATCTTGACTAAGCAATATTTGCCCACTCTTCATTGCAAAAAAACTCCAAATCTGTCAGAATGTGAGGGCATTTCCTGTGCACAGTCCTTTTCAGATCACCCCACAGATTTTTAATCAGATTCAGGTCTGGGCTCTGGCTGGGCCGTTCCAAAACATGAATCTTCTTCTGGTGAAGCCATTCCTTTGTTGATTTGGATGTAAGCTTTGGGTCATTGTCATGCTAAAAGATGAAGTTCCTCTTCATGTTCAGCTTTCTAGCAGAAGCCTGAAGGTTTTGAGCCAATATGTACTGGTATTTGGAACTGTTCATAATTCCCTCTACCTTGACTAAGGTCATGAGACTTCAGATGTGTTTTTGCAAAATTTAGCCGGGATTGGATGTTTTTCTTTATAAAAAAAAAGTCATCCATATTGCCACTCTACCCCATAGCCCAGACATATGAAGAATATGGGAGATTGTTGTCACAGGTACCACACAGCCAGTACTTGCCAGATATTCCTGCAGCTCCTTTAATGTTGCTGTAGGCCTCTTAGCAGCCTCCCTGAACAGTTTTCTTCTCGTCTTTTCATCAATTTTTGGAGTGACGTCTAGTTCTTGGTAATGTCACTGTTATGCCATATTTTCTCCACTTGATAATGACTGTCTTCACTGTGTTCCATGGTATATCTAATGCCTTGGAAATTCTTTTGTACCCTTCTCCTCACTGATACCTTTTAACAATGATATCCCTCTGATACTTTGAAAGCTTTCTGCGGACCATGGCTTTTGCTGTAGGATGCAACTAAGCAAATGTCAGGAAAGACCTACTAGAACAACTGAACTTTATTTGGGGTTAATCAGAGGCACTTTATATGATGGCAGGTGTGTACTGACTCCTATTTAAAGTGTATGTCCACTTTTGTTAAGGAAAAAAAAATCCCTGTGGGTGATCTATGTACATTGCAAGGATCTTAACAAACTATGTTGCAGATTCCTACCTTTTGGTATTCTGAAGAAATTCCTCTGTGCCCATGTGGGAAAATAAATCTAATGGGAGTGGTTTCATAATTATCACTCAGCTGTGCAACTTCAGGGCACTAATGAAGAAATCTACTTGGCCTGCATCCCTTAAGAAATGTTCCTATTGGGAGTAGCTCACCAAAATGTTTTTTTTTTCCAGGGGATGCCTGAAATCTTAGTGTAGACTTTTGCAAAAATCGGTGCGCCAATTACACAAGCAGGAAATTATGTTTTTGGGGGCCATTCAGTACACATTCTGTATACAGAGCACCTCCAGGTTGCCATATTGCATTGCATTTTCAGAAAGCTACAACGGCTGCAGATTAAATAATGAAAGGAAATTTTTAATAACATTCAATTACAATATGACTTGTGTCACAATTGTATATGCTATATTATTTTTTCTTTATTTGCTATTTTTTTCCCCACGAAAGTTAAGTTACCCTTTAACATGAGTTTGATTGTGATTGCTTATGCAACCACATTATTTTAGTTTTTTAGTTTAACCCCCCCCCCCCCCCTAAAATATTTTAGTTTGTTTTTCAATTGAGTTGTACAGTTTATAGGTCACATTAAAAGGTGGAAAAAGAGTTCTGAATGAATTTATCTTTGTATCATTTTTTTTTACATCACAGAAACCAGACATTTTAACAGGGGTGTAGATTTTTATATCCACTGTATATGCAATGAAAAAATACGGCTGCTGATATATACATAAACATTATTAACTTTATGCAGACATTTTTTTTTAATACAATACCAAATCAGATGATTACCTCATAAGTATTTATGATTTCAAAATGTATTTGTATTTATGGTCTGTAATATGTGTACAAGGGACAGACATTTTCACATCCATATGCAGGGTCTTCTTTCTGCTTTATGGTGCTGTAAAGAGATTGTGCCCTGCTGTTCCTTTCAGTGCAATTCTAAGGCCCCTTTCACACTGGGACGGGGGCGGCGGTAAAGCGCCGCTATTTTAAGCAGCGCTTTACTGTCAATTTTGCTGCGTATGCGGCCGCTAGCAGTGCGCTTTTACCCCCCCTAGCGGCTGAGAAAGAGTTAAGACCACCGAAAATTGCCGGCGGTATAGCCGCAGTACCCCATTGATTTCAATGGGCAGGAGCGGTGGAGGAGCGGTATACCGCTCCTTCACCGCTCCAAATATGCTGCTAGCAGGACTTTTTTTTTACCATCCTGCTAGCGCACCGCTCCACTAAGAAAGCCCTTGGGGCTTTCACACTGGAGGGACAGCAGCGGCTTTTTTTAGGTCGCTTTGCAGGCACTATTTTTAGCGTTATAGCACCTGCAAAGTGACCCAGTGTGAAAGGGGTCTAAGGCTGGCCATAGGTAGTTAAATTTTCAGCACAGTTCCATTTAGTGGCAGAGGTTTATACCCAGTGGCCAATAAGCAAATTCCACCACAACTGCATATGTGGTTCTAAGATATCCCACCTGTCCAATTTCCCCAACCCCACTCAGCTGCCTCAGAGGTGTATCACGTTTCTTTGTGGCATCCCATCTTGTTATGGAGACTGAATATCCTAAAGCACATGTGTCAAACACAAGGCCCGTGGGCCAAATGCAGCCCTCCTGCCCATTTCATGTGGCCCTAGCACTCTCTCCTGCAGCTGCTGCACCTTCCTCATCTCCGCCCCCACTTGTCTCAGCAGTCGGCAGCAGAGAGTAGGACAGAACTCCTATAGATCCTGCACCTCTCTGTGTAGCCACAGCACCCCTTCCTCTCTGCCTCCCCTGGTCTCAGCATTCAGCAGACTCCAGCATCTGACTCCAACCATGTCAAAGCACACTGGTCAGTACTCTCAGCCATTGACAGAGTGCTGATTTGATGCTTAAAGGAGTTGTAAAGAAAAATGTTTTTTCACCTTAATGCAATCTATGCATTAAGGTGAAAAAACATCTAATGCTGCCGGCCCCCCCTTAGCCCCCCTTATACTTACCTGCCCCCTCGAAAGTCCCGCGCGCGGTCCCGATATCCTCTTCACAGCTCAGCCTGGCCGCTGATTGGCTAGAGCGGATGGATTGAGAGCAGCGCAGCCATTGGCTGGCGCTGCTGTCAATCACATCCAGTGACGCGGCGCGCCGAGGGGCAGGGCCGAGTGATACAGTGAGCGGCCAGCGGGAGCGCGCCAGCAATTACTGACCACCATGCGAGCTCTCGCATGACTGTGGTGAGTAATTGCGGGGAGGACCAGAGACAGCCGCCGAGGGACCCCAGAAGACGTGGATCCGGGCCAAACTGTGCAAAACAAACTGCACAGTGGAGGTAAGTATAACATGTTTGTTATTTTAAAGAAAAAAATAATTCCTTTAGTAACCCTTTAAGGCTACATTCACACCAGCATTTTGGCCAGTGCAAATTGTGGCAGCAGGAATCTTCCGATATTTGTTGGATTGTGAATTTCCTTTGGATATGTTAGATTTGAGGAGTTGCCAGTTGAAGTCTTTTATGCAGGATTTTGAGAATGAAGTTGTATATGTAACATACTAGAGATGCCAGATCTGGGTAGGGGTTAGGAGGCCATGACTTTTTCTTATTTACATTATTTTGAGGCCTGGCATATTTGGTGTTAAATTACTTGGCGCAGTCTCATCTTTTATAGTTTACAAAAATGGGTATTATATTAAGTTTGCATGACCTAAAATTTATTTTAATGTCTTTTTTTACTGAAAATATAGGTTTGATGAACCAGGCCAAAAATTTGCATTTTATAGCCGGTAAAGGTTCAAACTGGTCAGAATACTACGTCTGAGTTCCTGTTAGATATTAAAGAAAGAAGGGGAGGAAAAAGAGGGAGGGGAGAAGGAAAGCAGAAACAAAAGATTCGGAGGCCAGAAACACGGAGGGGGGAAGGTGTTACACCGTTTACACCCTGGGACACAGATGTTATTTTGTGTTAGCTGCAAGATTTCCATACAGCTCAGAACATTGTTGTTTATTGGGGGTACTGTTTAATAAGGTCACACCTGTTAGGGCTTGGTGTGCTTGCTGCTGCTGACATCTGTTGTTCCAGTTGGCCCAGGACCACGCATGCTAGTATATTTGATACGCAATCCCTCCTGTGGCGCTCGTTTCCAAGCCTGCGATTCTCTTTTTTTGACCTTTTTGGTCATTCTAAGATATCGGTCCATGGAAACCCTTGTTCAAATTCTTTATTGATTTTGACCTCTTTCTGCCGTATATGCCTTATGGATGTATCCGTTGGAGGACCATCTGTCATATGAATTTCTGTTTTTTGTCACTCATGTATTCCTCGTCTTCGTCCTGAAGAAGCCCCACGGCGAAACGTGCGTTGGCGACTTCTGAGGATTGCGCATACAATGGTCATTTGTTGTAAATTACATTGTCCTATTTATTGTTTGTAAATTTATATGCTATTAAACTATTTTTTACTATACTTCCTTGGCCTGAAAGTCTGACCATCAATGTCTACCTCAGGTGTTGTTCCCCTTTAATGAGTTCCTGTTAGGGAAATTTCCTCTTGCATTCTGATGCAAAAACTGGTGACATCGGAGGCAGAAAGTGCAGGGGAAATCTCTGCACTGTAGACAAAGACCGCAATAAAAAAAAAAAATTGACAAGGGTTCTAATTCTTCCCCACTCTAACCAAAACAGCTGAGACTGGGGACAGACAAGAAAAAAAGCTAGATTTAGAATAGGAATCTCTCGGGTTGTTTCTGAAAGACTGAGGTACAGGCAGAGACATAGGAACACAGATGTGTCAGGAAAGACAGTATTGGCATGAAAGTTGTCATCAACAAACTAGCAATTTTCATTCATTATAAAAAGAATTCTGGCACTTAAACAGGTAAAAAAACAATAGTTTAAATCATCAATGTTAGGAAATTATCCCCAACATGATTTAAGTTGGGTAAAATGAAACCAGCATACTAGCAACATTAAAGCCTCCTTCACACAGCCATTTAGCCACATTCACTGGATTCCAGCAGTGCGAATCAGAAAAATCTTACGGCTGGAATGCCAGGTGCATTCGCATAGTGGCGGCTGCTCAGCCTGTACCAAGTATTGACAGGCTGACAGCAACCGTTGCTATTCCATGCAACTACCTGTGGTTAGGGATGGGTACTCGAGCCTGGACGCAGTCAGATGCGTTCTGGCATGGACACCTGTCTCTAGCCGTACAGACTGAGAGGCAACCGCTGATGACATGCACCTATCATTCCAGCTGCATGAATCCACGGTTTCTTGTAGCTGGAATCCAGTACTAAACGACCATGTGAAAGAGGCCTAAGAAAAGTTATGGGAAAATGGTAGGCTAGCTTAAAGGAGTTGTAAAGGAAAAAATTGTTTTTGCTGAAATGACTGTTTACGGGATATAGAGACATAATAGTTAACTGATGCCTTTTAAAAACGATTAAAAATAGATAAAAATCAATCATATAATGTACCTCCTAGTTTCAGTTTCGTTTTTTGCATCTAGCTTAGTTTTTGCATGTTATTTGATGCCTCTGTGCTGGACAGACACATAGAGCAGTATTGGTTTGGAAAACGAAACTAGAATCTCCCAGTACTGTGGTGATCAGGAAACAGACAACCAGGAAGTGTCCAGAACAGAGCAGAATTACAGCAACATCAAAGCAAAAACGAACAATGAGGACATGCAACCAGGACTGCAGTAAGGTAAAGGAAGCTATTTATCTAAAAAATAATTTTCCTTTAGTGACCCTTTAATCAATGACAATGTCAATTAACATATTAAAACTATTTGGCAACTACTTACTGTAAAAAGAAGGAATGGAGTTGCGCTAAAAAAGTGACTTATCAAAAAATAGTGAGCACTATAAAGTCCCAAGGAGAAAAGAAAAATCTTCTTTAGTCAAATATAAACTCTGTGGAAGTTCTGTGTATAATTGAATTTTCATTAAGAATCACAACGAGTGGGAAGATCTGGATCCCTGTTCCCTGAACATACTGACCCTTACCAGATTTTCAGATCCAAAGGATCAAGCCAAGCAGATTAGCCAAACACCTGGGCTGCACAGGAGATCAGGATCTTGATAAAATCTTCCCAGCAGTGGATCAGTGGAACATCCAAAAAGCAAACAAAGAAAATAAAACTAGATAGTGTGATATTGTCAGGTAATCACACAACAACAACTCCCCTGGTGACTGGCAAACGGACAGTGTGACATGCAAACCACCACCAATATACACACTGACCCTTACCAGAGTTCTAAATCTAGATAGATCGAAAACACAGGGGGGATGTAGGCAGCCACTGCAAAGAACTTCTCCCAAATACAGTCCTCGGATTCACCAGGATGCACCAGACCATCAGCAGTCATGGAGGAGAAACTCACAATGGTGTGATAACGTTTAAGGCATTTATTGAACAAAAACGTAGTACACTTACATCAAATGACTTTAAAAACAGCAAAAAAGGATCCGGCCGGCAGTAGAACGTGTAGTCCTCAAATTTCGGTGACGTCAGTACGTCTCCTCTCGACGTTTCGTCTACTAAGACTTGTTCACGGGTAGTGAGGAGGCGTCCTGCGTCACCGTTTAAATACATGTAAAGAGGCGGAGCCGGCTAGGCCAGTAATGGGCGCACGTCTCAGGTGATCCCCCGTCCGCCATCTTAACTCAGGGAAAAGAAAAGGGCAAATGTAAAAACTTATAAAAAACAGCCTGGAGATGTTCGGTGATATGGGTAACAAGCTGGGAGGCCACACAAGCCAATCAGGCAGCTCCCCAAGTATCCCAAAATCCGGGAACAATATCCAAGTACACAAAAGATTTTGTTCAGGGTTACAAATTAGTAATCATGCAACCCGAACGGGGGAAGTGGAAAAACATAAAAAATGGTGACAACATGATACGCTCTTCATTGCTGAGCATTAAATCTTGGTAAAGCACAAAGAAAAACCAACAATGTGAGTTGTGGTGTATGTAATTATCACACCACTCTACCGCAGAACAGATGTTATTACAAAATGTCTCAGCATTTCACATTTTCAAACTGTTGGCAAATAGATCCAGCAAAAATCACCATGTCACCCACTTGGATAGAAGAATATACATGCAAAAATACAAATTCAGCATATATAATCAAAAAAATCGCGTTTAAAAATAATTTAAAAATAATGTGCCTAATTAAATCTAGTAATAAGACTCATAAGTACATGATGGCTTCTCGGGGCACCTGAGACCTATGTCCACAGTACAATAAATTACGTGCGGGCAGTAATCAATGCCTACGCGAAATACATAAACAGTGTACAAAATATAAAAATTAAAATATAAAATATATAAATACGAAATATAAAAATATATACAGTATATTATACAGAATATATAAAAATACATGAAAAAATATATAAAAAACACAAAGACTATATGTATTATATTATAGACCCCAGTGACAAATAAATTAGACCTGCTGTATAGGAAGGGCCGCCTATGCTATCGCCAACAGCAACTAGTCAGGGCTCACATGATTTGACACTATGAGTTTAAACTAAAGAAGGGTCAGAATGTCAAACTGAGGCATATTGCACCAAGGATTTAAGTTCAAAACTAGGAATTGTCGATGAAGCAGTTCACATCCACTTCGATGTTTAAACCATGCGGTTCATAACATTTTAGTGTGTGAACCCACATCATTTCAGTTCTTGAGATGCTCCTTACAAGGTCACTGCCTCTCCAGTGCGCCTGAAACTTATCTATCCCAATGCATATAATGCCCTTGGGATCTTGATTGTGGGCCACCAAAAAATGTTTGGACACTGAATGGTCAAGGTAGCCATTCATAATGTTGGTTACATGTTCATTCAGGCGTATTTGGAGTGAACGCTTAGTCCTGCCCACGTATTGAAGGCCGCAGGGACATTGTAGTAAATAAATAGCACCTGTACTAGAGCATGTAATGAATGACTCAATGGGAAAGGTCTTAGATGAATGTCTAGAGGAAAAACTCGTGGTTCTCTTCGGAACTACTGTATTGACAGCACAGACCTGACATCTCCCACATTTAAAGAATCCCACAAGACCCGACAAAAACATTGATTGGATTTTGGGAGGATCCAAGACATTTGGTGACAATTTGTCTTTAAGGGATGTGGACCCCCTGAATACCACTCTCGGCTTGTCAGGGAGAATAGCATTCAAAGTCTTGTCACTTCTGAGTACATGCCAGTGCCTAGACACAATGTGTCTGACACTGGCATGTTGGCAAGAGAAGTCTGTAATAAAGGGAGCTTTGTAGTTGGACAATTGGTCAGCTTTGGGCTTAGTCTGGAGAAGGTCCTCTCGCCTGATGCCTGTGACGAAATCCAGAGTCTCCACAAGATCCAGAGTCTCCACAAGAGAATCCCGGCCATATCCCTTTTCCAAAAAGCGCTGTGTAAGAACACCAGCTTGTTCAGAAAAAGTGTTCTGCTCACTACAATTACGTTTTAATCTAAGGAATTGTCCCTTGGGGACTGCTCCAAGCCATGAGGCGTGGTGGCAACTGTCATGTGGGATAAAAGAGTTTCTATCTGTGGTTTTAAAATGAGTGGAAGTAATGAACCTTCCTTCCTTCACAGAGATGGACAGATCTAGAAAGTTAATGCTGTCTCTACTGGCCTCATACTTAAGGACTATGCCTCTGTTGTTAACATTGAGGAAAGACATAAACTCAGATAACTCCTCTTCAGAGCCTCTCCATAGGAGGAGGATGTCGTCGATGTATCTGGCCCACAACATAATGTGGGGCCTAGAGACAACATCGACGACATCCTCCTCCCACTTGGCCATAAATAAATTGGCCAAGCTGGGGGCATATTTAGCCCCCATAGCAACTCCCCTATCCTGCCGGTAGAATTGGCCGTCATGCCAGAAAAAGTTATGGGAAGCTGCAAATTGCAGTAGTTCCATAATGAATGCAATCTGGACCTCTGGGAGTTCCGAATCCCTGTCCAAGTAGTAACCCACTGCCTCGAGACCCAGGTCATGCGGAATCACTGTATAAAGTGACGTGACGTCAGCTGTCACAAGAAAAAGACCTGGAGGTGGTAGCAATTCATTTAGGATGTTGATGACCTGTCTGGTGTCTTTCAAAAAGGACGGCATGTTTCTTACCAAGGGTTGTAAGAAAAAAATCAATGTATTTGCCCACCCGGGATGTCACGGAATCTATACCGCTGACTATCGGGCGTCCCGGGGGGCAAATGGGGTCTTTGTGCACCTTGGGCAAATATTACATGATAGGCACCCGTGGAGCCTTGGGTACCAAAAAGGCCTTCTCTTTATTATTTAAAATATTCAGACGAAAACCTTTGTTAACCAATTTGACAAGAGATTTTTTGTACTTGTCACCCGGGTTGAGCGGGAGGCGAGTATATGTATCCTCATCGCTGAGGATACGCTGCATTTCTGTCAAATAATCTACTTTATTTAAAACCACTATACCCCCCCCCCCCCTTGTCAGCGGGGCGTATCACAATATTCCTATTGTCACACAATGATTTAATGCCTTCCTCCAATAGTTTTTTACATCTCACTTTTTTCACATTAAGATTCTCCAGGTCTTTAAGAACCAAATCTTTAAACACCCTCAAGGAGGCGGGCATGTGACCAGGAGGGTTGTAGGTGGATGCATTACTCAAACCTGAATGAACATAGTTAGAGGCTAATGTATTGGAGGGGTTGAAAGGGTTAGAAGACATATAGCGCTGGATGTTGAGTTTGCGCACAAACTTATGAACGTCCATGTATGTTTTGAATTTGCTAATATTTTTGGGTGGAGCAAATTTCAAACCCTTGTCAAGCACACATAATTCGGAATGGGTTAACGTATGAGAACTGAGGTTAAAAATGCCCGTCCCTATTACGTTTTGGGCCTTTTTGGACTGAGTATGTCGTCCCCCTCTAGTCCCTCTTTTAATTCTGCCAGTCTTTTGGTTCCCTGTCCGGCCCTGGGAAAACCCCAATTGGACTGGGACTGAATGATTGGCTGATTCGGGTAGCCCAACTCGTAAATTCCTGAGGTTTGGGCCTGACTGGTGGTAGGGATGGGGAAGAACTTATCTCCCTCAAAATTCTCAAAGTCCCCCAAAGGGAGGAAACTGTTTTGGGTAGAGACATTATAATCGGGTTCAAAGGTCCCCGTATAATGTGTAATACCCATATCTCTCTGTCTCTGTGTCACATTAGGATGTGACCCAATGTTGTATTGGGGAGTGTGATTCATATTGGGTGGTTGGGCCTGATTCACACTATAATTTGGAAGATAACCAGGAGGTGGAACACTGTACAAACCTCGATTATGAGGAGCAGGTGCAGCGAGTGGTACCACCGTGTTATGTCCCCATGGATGAGAATAGTAACTAAGCGGTGGGCCAGTTTGGCCACGCTGATTGATCCCTCTCACAGGATTGGAACCATAAGTGACCACAGGTTTCTTAGACCTAAGTTGGCCCTTGGGAGTATTGTTAGTTTTAGTGCGAGCAGCACCGACTCTCCCAAGGTGCCCTTTAAGGATAGCAGTAGGGTGGGCAATAGGGTTTGGAATGGTTACATCCATGGCTGGAGCCGCCATACCACTGGCCTCAGCCAGTAATTTTCTTTGCCATTCAAACACAGTGTTATTTTGGTAATCAACAAAATCTCTGTTAAATTTTTTCTTTTTTTTGATTTTTTGTTCCTTTTCTTCCTTGTCTAGGATCCGTAACAGATTTTTGGATCTGTCGGAATATTCCTCACTGGACATGAAAGGGGTTAGTTTTTCTTGAATGAGTTTAATTTCATCATCTAACCGTTTTAATTTTGCGGTCTTGCGATCCCCCAAAAATTTCAATAAACTGAGACCACAATCATCAAAGTGTTTGTACCATCCCTCCAAGTCGTCATCTCCCTTATGTGGTTAACTCTGAAGGAGTTTTTGAAGCTTTCAAGGAAGGTGATAACGATCAAGGAGGCCTTTTTATGAGGCTTAAAAACTTGACCATCTCAGAACTCCATACACAGTGGGATGTCGTCTTTTTAGACACTTATATCAAAAACCAAATGGTTCCTAGAAGCCTGAGGTGGGAGATTGCCCCACATAAGAGAGATGACGACTTGGAGGGATGGTACAAACACTTTGATGATTGTGGTCTCAGTTTATTGAAATTTTTGGGGGATCGCAAGACCGCAAAATTAAAACGGTTAGATGATGAAATTAAACTCATTCAAGAAAAACTAACCCCTTTCATGTCCAGTGAGGAATATTCCGACAGATCCAAAAATCTGTTACGGATCCTAGACAAGGAAGAAAAGGAACAAAAAATCAAAAAAAAGAAAAAATTTAACAGAGATTTTGTTGATTACCAAAATAACACTGTGTTTGAATGGCAAAGAAAATTACTGGCTGAGGCCAGTGGTATGGCGGCTCCAGCCATGGATGTAACCATTCCAAACCCTATTGCCCACCCTACTGCTATCCTTAAAGGGCACCCTGGGAGAGTCGGTGCTGCTCGCACTAAAACTAACAATACTCCCAAGGGCCAACTTAGGTCTAAGAAACCTGTGGTCACTTATGGTTCCAATCCTGTGAGAGGGATCAATCAGCGTGGCCAAACTGGCCCACCGCTTAGTTACTATTCTCATCCATGGGGACATAACACGGTGGTACCACTCGCTGCACCTGCTCCTCATAATCGAGGTTTGTACAGTGTTCCACCTCCTGGTTATCTTCCAAATTATAGTGTGAATCAGGCCCAACCACCCAATATGAATCACACTCCCCAATACAACATTGGGTCACATCCTAATGTGACACAGAGACAGAGAGATATGGGTATTACACATTATACGGGGACCTTTGAACCCGATTATAATGTCTCTACCCAAAACAGTTTCCTCCCTTTGGGGGACTTTGAGAATTTTGAGGGAGATAAGTTCTTCCCCATCCCTACCACCAGTCAGGCCCAAACCTCAGGAATTTACGAGTTGGGCTACCCGAATCAGCCAATCATTCAGTCCCAGTCCAATTGGGGTTTTCCCAGGGCCGGACAGGGAACCAAAAGACTGGCAGAATTAAAAGAGGGACTAGAGGGGGACGACATACTCAGTCCAAAAAGGCCCAAAACGTAATAGGGACGGGCATTTTTAACCTCAGTTCTCATACGTTAACCCATTCCGAATTATGTGTGCTTGACAAGGGTTTGAAATTTGCTCCACCCAAAAATATTAGCAAATTCAAAACATACATGGACGTTCATAAGTTTGTGCGCAAACTCAACATCCAGCGCTATATGTCTTCTAACCCTTTCAACCCCTCCAATACATTAGCCTCTAACTATGTTCATTCAGGTTTGAGTAATGCATCCACCTACAACCCTCCTGGTCACATGCCCGCCTCCTTGAGGGTGTTTAAAGATTTGGTTCTTAAAGACCTGGAGAATCTTAATGTGAAAAAAGTGAGATGTAAAAAACTATTGGAGGAAGGCATTAAATCATTGTGTGACAATAGGAATATTGTGATACGCCCCGCTGACAAGGGGGGGGGGTATAGTGGTTTTAAATAAAGTAGATTATTTGACAGAAATGCAGCGTATCCTCAGCGATGAGGATACATATACTCGCCTCCCGCTCAACCCGGGTGACAAGTACAAAAAATCTCTTGTCAAATTGGTTAACAAAGGTTTTCGTCTGAATATTTTAAATAATAAAGAGAAGGCCTTTTTGGTACCCAAGGCTCCACGGGTGCCTATCATGTATTATTTGCCCAAGGTGCACAAAGACCCCATTTGCCCCCCGGGACGCCCGATAGTCAGCGGTATAGATTCCGTGACATCCCGGGTGGGCAAATACATTGATTTTTTCTTACAACCCTTGGTAAGAAACATGCCGTCCTTTTTGAAAGACACCAGACAGGTCATCAACATCCTGACTGAATTGCTACCACCTCCAGGTCTTTTTCTTGTGACAGCTGACGTCACGTCACTTTATACAGTGATTCCGCATGACCTGGGTCTTGAGGCAGTGGGTTACTACTTGGACAGGGATTCGGAACTCTCAGAGGTCCAGATTGCATTCATTATGAAACTACTGCAATTTGCAGCTTCCCATAACTTTTTCTGGCATGACGGCCAATTCTACCGGCAGGATAGGGGAGTTGCTATGGGGGCTAAATATGCCCCCAGCTTGGCCAATTTATTTATGGCCAAGTGGGAGGAGGATGTCGTCGATGTTGTCTCTAGGCCCCACATTATGTTGTGGGCCAGATACATCGACGACATCCTCCTCCTATGGAGAGGCTCTGAAGAGGAGTTATCTGAGTTTATGTCTTTCCTCAATGTTAACAACAGAGGCATAGTCCTTAAGTATGAGGCCAGTAGAGACAGCATTAACTTTCTAGATCTGTCCATCTCTGTGAAGGAAGGAAGGTTCATTACTTCCACTCACTTTAAAACCACAGATAGAAACTCTTTTATCCCACATGACAGTTGCCACCACGCCTCATGGCTTGGAGCAGTCCCCAAGGGACAATTCCTTAGATTAAAACGTAATTGTAGTGAGCAGAACACTTTTTCTGAACAAGCTGGTGTTCTTACACAGCGCTTTTTGGAAAAGGGATATGGCCGGGATTCTCTTGTGGAGACTCTGGATTTCGTCACAGGCATCAGGCGAGAGGACCTTCTCCAGACTAAGCCCAAAGCTGACCAATTGTCCAACTACAAAGCTCCCTTTATTACAGACTTCTCTTGCCAACATGCCAGTGTCAGACACATTGTGTCTAGGCACTGGCATGTACTCAGAAGTGACAAGACTTTGAATGCTATTCTCCCTGACAAGCCGAGAGTGGTATTCAGGGGGTCCACATCCCTTAAAGACAAATTGTCACCAAATGTCTTGGATCCTCCCAAAATCCAATCAATGTTTTTGTCGGGTCTTGTGGGATTCTTTAAATGTGGGAGATGTCAGGTCTGTGCTGTCAATACAGTAGTTCCGAAGAGAACCACGAGTTTTTCCTCTAGACATTCATCTAAGACCTTTCCCATTGAGTCATTCATTACATGCTCTAGTACAGGTGCTATTTATTTACTACAATGTCCCTGCAGCCTTCAATACGTGGGCAGGACTAAGCGTTCACTCCAAATACGCCTGAATGAACATGTAACCAACATTATGAATGGCTACCTTGACCATTCAGTGTCCAAACATTTTTTGGTGGCCCACAATCAAGATCCCAAGGGCATTATATGCATTGGGATAGATAAGTTTCAGGCGCACTGGAGAGGCAGTGACCTTGTAAGGAGCATCTCAAGAACTGAAATGATGTGGGTTCACACACTAAAATGTTATGAACCGCATGGTTTAAACATCGAAGTGGATGTGAACTGCTTCATCGACAATTCCTAGTTTTGAACTTAAATCCTTGGTGCAATATGCCTCAGTTTGACATTCTGACCCTTCCTTAGTTTAAACTCATAGTGTCAAATCATGTGAGCCCTGACTAGTTGCTGTTGGCGATAGCATAGGCGGCCCTTCCTATACAGCAGGTCTAATTTATTTGTCACTGGGGTCTATAATATAATACATATAGTCTTTGTGTTTTTTATATATTTTTTCATGTATTTTTATATATTCTGTATAATATACTGTATATATTTTTATATTTCGTATTTATATATTTTATATTTTAATTTTTATATTTTGTACACTGTTTATGTATTTCGCGTAGGCATTGATTACTGCCCGCACGTAATTTATTGTACTGTGGACATAGGTCTCAGGTGCCCCGAGAAGCCATCATGTACTTATGAGTCTTATTACTAGATTTAATTAGGCACATTATTTTTAAATTATTTTTAAACGCGATTTTTTGATTATATATGCTGAATTTGTATTTTTGCATGTATATTCTTCTATCCAAGTGGGTGACATGGTGATTTTTGCTGGATCTATTTGCCAACAGTTTGAAAATGTGAAATGCTGAGACATTTTGTAATAACATCTGTTCTGCGGTAGAGTGGTGTGATAATTACATACACCACAACTCACATTGTTGGTTTTTCTTTGTGCTTTACCAAGATTTAATGCTCAGTAATGAAGAGCGTATCATGTTGTCACCATTTTTTATGTTTTTCCACTTCCCCCGTTCGGGTTGCATGATTACTAATTTGTAACCCTGAACAAAATCTTTTGTGTACTTGGATATTGTTCCCGGATTTTGGGATACTTGGGGAGCTGCCTGATTGGCTTGTGTGGCCTCCCAGCTTGTTACCCATATCACCGAACATCTCCAGGCTGTTTTTTATAAGTTTTTACATTTGCCCTTTTCTTTTCCCTGAGTTAAGATGGCGGACGGGGGATCACCTGAGACGTGCGCCCATTACTGGCCTAGCCGGCTCCGCCTCTTTACATGTATTTAAACGGTGACGCAGGACGCCTCCTCACTACCCGTGAACAAGTCTTAGTAGACGAAACGTCGGGAGGAGACGTACTGACGTCACCGAAATTTGAGGACTACACGTTCTACTGCCGGCCGGATCCTTTTTTGCTGTTTTTAAAGTCATTTGATGTAAGTGTACTACGTTTTTGTTCAATAAATGCCTTAAACGTTATCACACCATTGTGAGTTTCTCCTCCATGACTGCTGATGGTCTGGTGCATCCTGGTGAATCCGAGGACTGTATTTGGGAGAAGTTCTTTGCAGTGGCTGCCTACATCCCCCCTGTGTTTTCGATCTATCTAGATTTAGAACTCTGGTAAGGGTCAGTGTGTATATTGGTGGTGGTTTGCATGTCACACTGTCCGTTTGCCAGTCACCAGGGGAGTTGTTGTTGTGTGATTACCTGACAATATCACACTATCTAGTTTTATTTTCTTTGTTTGCTTTCTGGATGTTCCACTGATCCACTGCTGGGAAGATTTTATCAAGATCCTGATCTCCTGTGCAGCCCAGGTGTTTGGCTAATCTGCTTGGCTTGATCCTTTGGATCTGAAAATCTGGTAAGGGTCAGTATGTTCAGGGAACAGGGATCCAGATCTTCCCACTCGTTGTGATTCTTAATGAAAATTCAATTATACACAGAACTTCCACAGAGTTTATATTTGACTAAAGAAGATTTTTCTTTTCTCCTTGGGACTTTATAGTGCTCACTATTTTTTGATAAGTCACTTTTTTAGCGCAACTCCATTCCTTCTTTTCATAGCATTTTTTGTTTGTATAAACATTTTGAGTTTGCAGCTGTTTTGTATTGTTATAGATAAGCGCACTTTTTTTCACTTTTTGCAACTACTTACTGTAGGGAAGTCATTCCTTTTAACCATTCTTGTAATGTAAAGTAACCCATGTTCTGTGCATCTAATTTCCAGGCTAAAACAAGCATAACAACCTGTGGGAAAATAATAAATACAAGCTAATGAGTGTCTGAACGTGTAACAGAGACTTCATTACCACAGTAGAAGAACCAATTATTAGAATCTCAAAACACAACAGTCTCCCTAGGCACACAATATTGTTCAGAAAAACAACACACATGCAAGTATGATACAATAATGTAGATATCACTAAGAGATAAGAGAACGGGGAAGAGAGAGAGTAGAGGGTGAGAAAGATCATTGATGACCAGTAAACTAATACTGGTCTAAATCTCATAATGTTATTTTTTGGGAGGTAGTGAAAATCATTTTGTTCCTTAGGGTTCAAAGCGGTACTGTTGTTTTTGCTTTATTTTTAACAGAATAGAATGCGCATACACTAATTTAGAGTTTACAAACTTACAGAGAGGTAGATAATCAAGTGAAATCACACACAAAAGGTTTGTTTCCCAAAGGTCTGTTGGCAAGGATTAGGCAATATGTGACTAGAGCAAGCACATCTGATTGTTCTATATTACAGTGAGATGTTTCAGCTTGCTGAAAAACATATGTACAATGCAATCCAACCTTTTCCTTTCCCTGTGTTGAAAGCCAATTATCACTTCGTTGTCAAATGTTTGTACTCAGTCTATTGCCAGTATCAAAACAAAAAATGAGGATGCCTTTTACCCACCAATATGATATACTTTAGGCTGAAAACATAACCTTTTATTCTAATGACATAAAACCACACCTGTACATTAGTATTAATATACAGGATTATATATAGGACTTCAAGGGTCACATGGGGCGTGAAGGAGTGAGCGCATTGTTTCGCCTGACATGTTTCATCACGCACCCCAGGATGACGTCAGGTGTGCCAAAACATGTTGGGTGGAGCTACGCGCTGACACCATCGCACCCCACGTGACCCCTGAAATGCGGGTAAAAGAATTTGTGTTTTCTGGCAAACGATTTTATCCATGCTTTACTGCTTTTTACCCATTGTGAGTAGCCATTTGGCTTTATTCAATAAACGTTACATATACAGTATTAGACGATTAGAGCTCTCCATTTGTATGGTTTACCTTCTGGTTTCGGCTGGTTTGGATATCCCACTACCAGAGTGTCCCAGGGGCTTCCTTGTTTTCTATACCCTGCAGAGGTTGTCCTGCCTGTCCGTCTGACCATTCTAGCAATAGGTGGTCCCTACCATCTAGTAAGCATCCCTGATCACAGAGTGTAGGGTGTCACAGAAGGCTCTGCATGATTGTTTTTGGTGATGGAAACCCTGTTCAATCAGTTTTTGGATTACTGCATATTTAGCACGAGGATTAATTTTCTGCACATTTTTTAAACTGTCTTTCCTTTTATTCATCACTTGAAAAATACAAGGACATTATCTATGCAGAGAGTGTATCATGTCACATTATAATTTAAGTTTTATATCACTGTTGAGATTAGCACGATTTTCTGTTCAAATATATTTTTGGGCAAGTAACATGCAAAGTCTCTTTTGCAATAAATAAATAAAACTATCCCACACTTAATTTTTTTTTTTTTTTTTTCTTAAAATGCCTTTCAGAAAGCGAAAAAGAACAGAATAGAGCAAGGGCCAATGCAGGGGAGTTTTGCTCTACCTGGCTCTGTAAAACTGCAGGAGTTGGTAGAGAGGTTTAACTTGATGAACATCAGTGTTTTTGAAACTACCGGTATATTAATTATGTAACTATAAAACAAATCAAGAAAAAAAAAAAAAAACACTGGCCTTACATTTTCTGGTTCCACACCGATATCTTCACAAAATTTTTCCATCCCTTCTGGGCCAACTACATCATCAGTTCCTGAACAGATAGATAGAGATCTGTTAAAAGACTTGTCCAGAATTAGTTTAAAAGGCAAAACTGAGCAGCAAAGCATTACATTAAGCTAACAAAAACAAAACAACAAAAAACACATTTCTAGAGAAAATTCACTACTTGGCTTGGAGAGTTCGGGAAGAGGAGGGTTAAAATGATTCACCTCCAAAGCCCAGTTCTTCCAACTAAAAGAACAATTCTATAAAGAGAGTCATATCTTTGTAGCTGCTCAGAACACAACAGAGGCACTATGGAAAGTGAATAACTACACACCATTGCTTTTATTCTTCTTTTGATAAGATCAAACCTTCCATAGAGATGTTGATAATAGATTTTTGTACTACAGAAAGATTGAACACCGGCAAACAAACTTTAGACAGCCAAGGATAACCCCTCCTACTACCAGCAAAGCAGTACAGAGAAAATGATCATAAACACAGAGATGGACTCCAAGAAAAGGATTTTATAGTAAAGTATAACAGGGACAGTTCCAATGTTGAGAGGTCTATCCCAAGCAGCAACGAATGCAAGTCAATCAAATAAAGCAAGCCGCTACTGTTGTGTTTATCTTCCCTGCTGTTCCACTGAGGGACTTTGCTGGGAACTTTAGGGTAGGACTTGGAACACTGACCTCCACTCCTCAGCTTTGGGCTCTGGCAATATGGCATGGGTTTATGCTCAATGTTCGGACGTTGCCAGAGTGACCATCATGTGGTGAAGAAGTGGCTGCGGGTAGTCAAATGCATGAAAATGGGACCCAAGGAGGTAAAAAAGTAGAAACCACATCATGTGGCACACTGACATACTTTTCGATCCCTAAACTTATTTGCTGACCCCCTACACGCTGCGGTAGTTACTCTTGACCCCTAAACTCCGTTACGTACTGCTGAGCTCTACACCCTGCATTTTATACTGCTGACCCCTTACACTCTGCGTTACCTACAGCTGACCTTTGTACTCTGCGTTAGTTACACATGGCATCTAAACTGTTCATTACTCCTCACCCTTGAACTCTGCCTTACATCTGATCCCTGAAATAAGTTACCAACTATTGACCCCTCAATTCTGTGTTACTTAATACTATGCTCTCAATCTTACATTCCTTACTACTCTCCCCAGCCCTATTTTTTACACCTGGCCCCTGAAATCTGTTTATTGCCAAAAAAAACTAAACTCTGCATTACTTAAACCTGACCACTGAACTGACATCCAGTACGAACGTACAGGCAGAAAAGCAGGAGGCAGTGTGTCTGCAGGAGCCTGACATTGCACTCACAATCTACTGGTAGCGGGTGCAAATCTTTGCAGATCCTCCGAAAATATTTAATGCAAATGAAGAATGAATACGTTTGCTCTCCATGTATGAATGCAGTGTCATTTCTTAGTATGTGCGACTGACTTACTGTCTTACTTATAGCATTAGGTGATGTGCACTGTATTGTCTGGTTATACAGAAGCAGTGACTTTTTCTGTGTAGTGTGATCTAAACTGCAAATGCATGTAATGCTCAGCATTGTATTTACCACATTTTACTTTTAAAAGGTAGAAAACCTCAGAAAGGTTTTAAAAAAAGAAAGAAACAAGAAAAAAAAGACAGCGGAATGGCATGCAAGGGGTTGTTTAAATATAGACAGTCAGAACAGTTGGCATAAGGATAACTATATGTGATCATGCATGCATTTTATTGCAGCGCACTGGAAAGGATTGCATGTCAGCGTCTGATCATAGTCCAGCATGTGCCAGTGTCTGCTTACATTGGGTAATAGTGTCTGATCACTATAAGAAACCATGCCAGATTACAGAGTACAGTACATACCAGGGCCTGCCTGTTATCCCTACCAGATCCTGCTTACAGTTGTAAACCAGTGCTTGATCACAGTCGGAACAAATGCCAGATCACAGTCAGAGCCAGTGACTACCTACGGTACGTACTGGGGTCGGTCTACTATTCCTTACAGAGACTGTTTACAGTCAATACCAGTACCTGATTCTGCATAAGATAGCCTTCACAATATTAATGTATGCTCATAGAAACCAATGTAAACTACTACCTATATAGCTTTACAAAAATAGGGCGCTCGTGAATTATTTCCCCACACATTTCAGAAATGTATACACTCCAGAAGCAAATCTTTATTGAGGGGTCCCTCATACACTTGGCAGGCAAATATATCATATAAAAAACAGTATGTCCTCAGTAAATGTGCAAGGTAAGGGCTGAAGTCGTACAAATTGTGCAAGATAGGCACAGGTTATATATTCAATTTCCACATTTAGAAAAGGTTGAGATAGGCAGCAACAGAAGGACAGCGTGGGACCTTATTTGACCCTTTTTCCATCAAGGATACCACAGTGATTGAACTATCCTGGTATTTGAGGGTCTCAAGAAATCAAATAAGAAGTAAGAACATTAGGGCTGATAAATTTCAAATATACGCACCATAGTTTGCAGACTTTTGGCACCATTTCTTCCACTGACACAAAAGATGGGGTACTATTGGCACTATTCCCTCCACTAACACTAATGGTGTGTAGCGCTACCCCCGCAGGAGTCGCTGGTTTGTTTTTGGGTTTGGCATATTGAGTTACCTTGATATGGCCCAGGGGTGCAGATGTAGAAACAAACAGTGAGCGAAGGTCCAGACAGTGAATAAAGGGTTTTCCAATGCTTTATTTTCCAGGCCAACACAGCCAACATCAACATAAATTGGGAAGGACCAGGTTGATGAAGAGAGAGAGAGAGAGAGAGAGAGAGAGAGAGAGAGAGAGAGAGAACCTTGCAGTATCAGGCCTGGATATTAAATAGAGCAGTCAGTACTGCTCTGCATAGTACCAATTTGTAACTCGTCGCCACTCCAACTGAGTGGGTAAAGTGCCCCCGGACAGACCCTTTTTTATAAGCCTGGCAGCTGAGATGTCACTTAGGATTTCTGGGAGGAACAGGCCTCTCTCACAGGCCTGGCTCTAGAGCCTCTGCCACAGGCCAATTCCAATAACTGAGCTAGATAGATAAATGGAACGAATCCTCCCAGTAGATTTTTGCGTTGGTCACCAGATGACAGCAAACATACCTGTCAGTACTCTGGTCACCGGATCCCCAATTGGTTTGTTCAGGCTCTGTTGGACAACCTGCCTCCGGGTCCCCCTCAAACCAACTCCCCAATCGAACGGCACCCAGCCAGGGATCCTTTCAATAGAACTGGGAACCCAGTAAGTCACTGGGGTCCCCTTGTACCTCCGGATGAGGTCCCAAGTAGTCTGCAATTTTGGCCAGGTGGGCCACGCCGGCGGGGTCCATGGATGCGCGCACCCTGAAGGTGGATGCCGCACCTGGAACGGGGACACCGCAAAGATTTAGAACACATGACACCTGTCACAGATATACTCCCCTCCAGCATGCCCCGCGAAGGAAAAAGCTCCTCTGATTGGCTGCTGGAGAAACGTACTCTGCCAGAACCCCTCTGGCGCCAACTGCTGGCCAGGGATGGCATTGCATCCCTGGACCACAGACTGAACCAGTGGACATTTCTGGAATGACAGAAGTCCCACAATTTAAACAAATTGTGAATGGGAGCAAGGTAACTCTCCCATTCCCCACCAACTTTAGTGTAGTGCCCATACTGAAAGTAAGGGGGCGCTACATACTCTCCCCACTTGAAATTACACTGTCCCCAGTGTCTTAAAGCATTCGAGCCCGAATGCTGACCTGATACCTGCTAACAAAAAAGAAAAAAGGAGGAAAAGAAGGAAGGAAGGACAGAATTCACACATGGTAATACAAAATCTTAAAATGGCCTAAGACATACGACATACACAACCCTGCTATCTATCTGCCCATTCTCTGCAGTGTTTGATAGGTGGGTCCAGAAGAAATCCTGTATAGGGAAATAAGAAAAGCATACAAAAAAAATGTACAATATGCACCATCAAATAATCTTTTATGTATGTACAACCTCCAGGGTCAGGAATGAAGCTGTGCACTCGAGCTTGAACGCAAAACTTCCTTTCCTCCCGAGGAGTCCTAAGGTGGAAGTGCTGTGGAAGAAATACTAATTTGCAAGAAGTTTAAACATAAAACTTATCACACATTTTTTTTTTTTAAAGTAACGGTGCAGAACACTGCCCCTAGCGGTCAGTGTGCTGGTACTGCAACAGTCACAAATTCAAAGGTGCAGAAGTAGCAGCAAAGGGAAGTGAACAAAAAAAATGGAAAAATAGTTCTTTCTCCTCGTTGAATGTTCCAAAGCTGCATAAAAAAAGTTGGCAAGGTCCCCACTCTGATTGAACCCAACCCCCCCCCCAAGAGTTCTGCACAAAAGTTTATGTGGTTCTGGAGGAGCCAGGGGGAAAGGGGAAACCGGGAAGAAAAATTCAAACGGAGTGGGGCATACTTGTCCGTAACTTCCCTTTTTTTTTTTTTAGTGAGTGCCCAAACCTGGCAACTCACCCGATCACATGAACAGGGTCCCCGGGAACGGAAACATCGGGCAACCCGCACATGTCCCGGGTTGGAGAAGCGGCAAGTCAAACAGGAAAAAAAAAACACACAGCGGACTCACCCGCTCCTCAAGGTAGACATGGCCGCTTGGCCCGCAAGACGCACTCTGGGCAGGGCTCTTCTTCATTCTTCTCCTCGCGGAGCTCCAACATCCCCCAAAGCCCTGTTGCTCGGGGAACCGCGGCTCAAACAGGTGGTCGGGCAGGTCGTCGCCCGACCAGAACTCAAAGTCGGAAGAATCCTCCGCTCCAGCAGGAAGGTATGTCAGCGTAACAGCAGCCGGATCAGGCCGGATGGACCTCCGTATTGCCCCCCAGTCAATAGATTGGGGAGGTCTTCCCTCGGTGGGCACACATCGAATGGAGGCCGCGCCAACCGAGACGGCCTCGTGGGTGGTCTCGGCCTGTATGCAGGCCGTGCGGGCCACAAAGTCACTTAGTTCCCCCATCCCGTCCAATGGGCTCACCTCTTGGGGGTAAACGATCAAGGTGGCCGGTAGCGAAGCTTTAGTGAACGGGCCGACTGTGCTTCCATCATCCAGAGCCTCCGGCTTCGCGTTCTCGTCGGATGGGGGAACTTCTGGCCACGAGACCTCCACCTCCGCGGCGATCTCTCCCGAATAGCGGTCCACCGGTACTCTCTCGGGGGACCGATGGATGGGACATCATCGAATAACAGTGTCCGACATTCACGACACCGGACAAATGGCAGAAGGCGGACAGCCAACTCCTGGCACCGATGGCAGGCCAGGCCCAGTATTTCTGTGCCCTCATGGGACAATAGCGCAAACTGCCCTTGGGTGGTCAGCCGTATGCCCGTGTCCGTCACGGACTCTCCATGCGAGACAATCGCAGAGGGTGTCCCGGGTGCGGTCATCGGACGTCTTAGTGGAGCAAGAGCAGCAAGGTCTTTTGCTTTAGCAGAGGCCTTCGACATCTCAGACATCTCCGATAGTGATCCGTTCTGGTCGAAGGAAATGGTGGTTCTGCTAGTTTGGCGCGCTAGTGGGCGTTTCTGTCTCCTGCTGGTGCGAAATCCCTTGCACATTTCACGCAGGGGAGGGTGGCTCCGCCCACTTGGAAGAACTTGTCCGGACACGTTGCAGGCGCGTGCTAGGCCGCACGTACGCCCAAGCCTAGCCATGCAAGGTTAACTCTCTCGTGGCCGGACAGTTCAAGTACAGAACACCGGACACACTTTTCGCATGTTGCAGTGTACAGATGACCTGAAATAAACATCCATTGTTCCAGACCAGAGTCTTGTGTCTCTCACAACACAGAGGATATAACAGTGGCAACGAGAATGAGATTTACAAAGTGTCTATCAGTCTAAGAGAGAGACAAAGACATTGTGGATTGTCACCTGGATAAAAGCAATCACAGATCCCAGCAGGAAAATGTCATTAATCGGTACATTAAGTGAGCTTGATGGAGAACAGATATCCTGGAGTTCCTGGGTTGAGAGACGAACAGTATTTCAGTGCAAATGCCATCCCAGACAACAGGCAAGTAGCAGTATTTCTGACAGTGGTTGGGGCCAAAACATATGACACTCTTAGGGATCTGCTTTCCCCTGTAAAACCATACTGGAAATACAGACCCCCACCAAGCCGGGAGTCAGCTTGCTACCGTTGTGGGAATACAGACCATGATCACAAAGTCTGACGATTTAAGGATCAGACCTGTCATAATTGCGGTAGGACCGGCCATCTGAAACCAGTTTGCCATAGTAAGAAGGTGCGATATAAACAACCTCTGAACCCCAAGACAAAGACATATATGGTGGGAAGATATACATTATCATCTGAGTCAGAGGATGAGGAAGTGCTCCACAGGTTAGACATACATCATATGCATTCAGCACCCTGGGGCCAAAACATATGACACTCTTAGGGATCTGCTTTCCCCTGTAAAACCAGCAACTAAGACATTGGCAGAGCTGCTGACACTGCTAGAGAGTCACTTCCAGCCTAAACCACTACAAATTGCAGAAAGATTTTGTTTCTATCAGAGGCAGCAGCAGACAGGTGAAGAGATTAAAGCTTATGTGCTCGCCCTTCGCAGACTAGCCCCTACCTGTTCTTTTGGGGACTACCTACCTACTGCACTGAGAGATAAGTTTGTTATGGGACTAAATTGTGAGTCGACCCAAAAGAGACTGTTAACAGAGAAAGACCTAACCCTTACAAAGGCAATTGAGATAGCTTCAGTGATGGAAATGGCTGTGAAAGATACAGACCTGTCATAATTGCGGTAGGACCGGCCATCTGAAACAAGTTTGCCATAGTAAGAAGGTGCGATATAAACAACCTCTGAACCCCAAGACAAAGACATATATGGTGGGAAGATATACATTATCATCTGAGTCAGAGGATGAGGAAGTGCTCCACAGGTTAGACATACATCATATGCATTCAGCACCCTGGGGCCAAAACATATGACACTCTTAGGGATCTGCTTTCCCCTGTAAAACCAGCAACTAAGACATTGGCAGAGCTGCTGACACTGCTAGAGAGTCACTTCCAGCCTAAACCACTAGAAATTGCAGAAAGATTTTGTTTCTATCAGAGGCAGCAGCAGACAGGTGAAGAGATTAAAGCTTATGTGCTCGCCCTTCGCAGACTAGCCCCTACCTGTTCTTTTGGGGACTACCTACCTACTGCACTGAGAGATAAGTTTGTTATGGGACTAAATTGTGAGTCGACCCAAAAGAGACTGTTAACAGAGAAAGACCTTACCCTTACAAAGGCAATTGAGATAGCTTCAGTGATGGAAATGGCTGTGAAAGATACAAAGGAATTGAACCCCCAGAGCAGAAGGAAAGAGGTGAAGCAGGAAGTTTTTAAGGACAGCAGTCAAGCCAACTGCCGCATACTGGAAATACAGACCCCCACCAAGCCGGGAGTCAGCTTGCTACCGTTGTGGGAATACAGACCATGATCACAAAGTCTGACGATTTAAGGATCAGACCTGTCATAATTGCGGTAGGACCGGCCATCTGAAACAAGTTTGCCATAGTAAGAAGGTGCGATATAAACAACCTCTGAACCCCAAGACAAAGACATATATGGTGGGAAGATATACATTATCATCTGAGTCAGAGGATGAGGAAGTGCTCCACAGGTTAGACATACATCATATGCATTCAGCACCCTCCGCAATGACTGTAGATGTAACCGTTGAGAGAAAGAAACTCAAGATGGATGTAGACACAGGAGCAGCAGTTTCAGTTATCACCCAGAAACAATGGAGACAACTTCAGACCTGAAAAACTGTCTGCCCAACACCAATCAAACTGCAGACATACTCAAAGCAGGTTACGCAAAAGTACAGGTATTGTACAAGGGTCAGACAAAGAGACTGCCATTATATATCCTAGAAAATGGGTGACCCCTCTCTTTGGGAGAGACTGGATTGCTCACTTTGGTATGCCAGACATCGCCATAAGTCCCTGTAACCCTGTTACAATTCCATTAGGAGATAATGAGGGATGGGTGGTGTCCCTGAAGCAGCGGTTCTGAAAGATTTTTGATGACCAGTTGGGAAAAATAAAGCATGACTGTGTGAGACTCAAGCTGAAACCCAACGCTCAGCCTAAGTTCTTCAAAGCTCGGACAGTACCCTTCGCACGCCGAGCTGGTGTGGAAGCAGAACTAAGTCGGCTGGAGGAACAAGATGTCATCTCAAAGGTAGAGCACAGCGAGTGGGCATCACCAGTTGTACCGGTAAAGAAAGCGAATGGGGACTTGCGCATTTGTGACGATTTCTGCATGGCACTGAATTCCCAACTGGAAATAGACCAGTATCTCCTACCCAGAGTAGATGACATTTTTGCCCCTCTTGCAGGGGGTCAAAAGTTCACCAAGCTTGATCCCAAACAAGCATATTTACAGTTTGAGGTCCATCCTTCTTCCCGCAAGTTTCTGACCATTAATACCCACAAGGGACTGTATGAATATAATCGGATGGTGTTTGGGGTAGCCTCTGCCCCAGCCATTTGGCAACGAAAAATGGACGAGATTTTGGCGGACATTCCTTTCACGCAGTGCCTGCTAGATGACATGCTCATCACGGGACGGACCGACCAGGAACACAAGCAGAATGTGGAGCTTGTGTTGGCGCGACTCCAGGAACAGGGTCTGAAAGTGAACTTAGCAAAATGCCAATTCATGGTGCCTAAATTAGAGTTTTGTGGCCACCTTGTGGATGCAGAGTGTATACACACCACAGAAGCCAAGGTTGATGCTTTAGTCAAAGCTCCAGCCCCAACCAACGTCCAGCAGCTGCGATCATACCTTGGCTTGCTGAACTATTACCACAAATTCCTGCCAGATCTGGCACACACCTTGTTTCCATTGAACAATCTTTTGGAGAAACACTCCAGATGTGACTGGTCGGCTGCATGCCAACGTGCTTTTGAAGTTTCTAAGCGAAAGCTGTTGGCGTCACGCATGCTCGTGCACTATGACCTCCAGAAGCCTCTCATCTTGGCTTGTGATGCCTCACCCTATGGTCTGGGGGCGGTACTATCCCACATCTTACCAGATGGGTCAGAAAAACCAGTGGCATTTGCCTTTAGGTCTTTGACAAAAGCAGAAAGCAATTACTCACACATTGACAAAGAGGCTCTTGCTCGGATATGGGCAATTAAGAAGTTTCATCCTTACCTGTATGGTAGGGAATTCACCATACTGACGGACCATAAACCACTCCTTCAGATCTTTAGCCCTGACAAAGGCATCTCCCAGACTACTGCGGCCCGCCTCCAACGCTATCATTCAGACTGGCAGCCCTAGTCCTGTAGAGTACTCAATCAGTCACTCATGCGATGCAAACTCTTTCTGCAGGGTTCAGTGCTAGGAGCAATATATAGGCCGTCCCTGATCTTCTCTACAGGATCTGGGTACAGTCCATAATGGCTCAGAAAGGTGGATAGTCAACCAACCGGATATGCGATTCTGGAAAAGCCTCAATGGTTATGCAGCTGAACAATAAATGGCAACTTGCTAGAAGAACAGAGCAAAAAAAAAAAAAAACGCAGTAGCTGGATAAAATCTCTCTCAGGAGAGAGAACAAAATTGTCCATTACCTAACGACATTAGCAGTGGCGGTTCGTCCATAGAGGGTGCTGGAGCGCCACCCCCTCTGGCTCTCGCACAGCCACTGAAATACATAGATTCATGCATGAATCTATGTATTTTCGCGCTGCCGCCCACTATTCAGATTGGCGGATGGTGAGTGCCGGCCATCTGAATAACGGCAGCTGGTTGGCTGTGTGGAAGTGCCTATCAGAGCCAGCGGCGACGTGAAGGGAGGATGGCTGACCCGAGGAAGGTAAGTGCCAGGCGGGGGGGGGGGGACATTTTACAGGTCACAGTGGCAGCATTTAACTGGGCACAGTGGCGACAATTGCGGGGCACAGTGGCTACAATTGCTGGGCACAGTGGTAACAATTGATGGCACATACAGGTCACAGTGGCAGCATTTAACTGGGCACAGTGGTGACAATTGCGGGGCACAGTTGTGACAATTGATGGCACATTGGTGACAATTGATGGCACAGTGGCTGTGTTTGATGGGCACAGTGAGGCTGCAATTGTTTTTTTTTTTTTTCGTTTGCCCCAAAAATTTTGAGCACCAGCAGCCACTGGACATTAGCAAAAAAAAAAAGTTATGCAGGGTTGGGTTTCAGCTTTGTTTTTTGGCAGTGTTCAATCATCTGGAGGTGAAGCATAACCCATTGGTCTAAGAAAAAGACAATCCTCTGTCATGTGATCTATGATACTTATTTGGGTACAGTATTGCATGACTGAGTATCAAACTATAACGGCACTGAAAACTGAAAAAATGACCTGGACAAGAAGGGGGTGAAACATGCCGGTCCTGAAGAGGTTACTAGAAGTTGTTGTAAGCACCCCTGGCAATGTTACATAGCTTGTCCTAACTGCTGTAACTCTCCACTTTCTGTGGAGAAAAAATAGAAATAAAAGCATATAAAATAAATAAAAAGGTGTCACACATTGAATACTAAAATTAGATGTATTAACCTCATATAGTTACCAGAATACAATATTTTGTGCTATAGTGATCCTTTAAAATGCATAATGTTTTTACGGATTACATAGTTGTATTAGTCTCGATTCACACCTATGCATGTTGCTTTGGAGCGTTTTTGCAGTGCTTTTTGCGGTGCTTGCTGCGTTTTTTGACTTGCGTTTTTACCGCGATTTTGCTGCGATTTGCGTTTTTTTTTCTTCATAAATTTAATTTTTTTTACATTTAATTTAACAACCAGCTATAAACATAGTTACATAGTTACATAGTTACATAGTTAGTCAGGTTGAAAAAAGACACAAGTCCATCCAGTTCAACCACAAAAAACAAAATAAAAAAACACAGTAAAATCCTATACACCCAACTTCATACCCACAGTTGATCCAGAGGAAGGCAAAAAACCCCAGCAGAGCATGATCCAATTTGCTACAGCAGGGGAAAAAATTCCTTCCTGATCCCCCGAGAGGCAATCGGATTTACCCTGGATCAACTTTACCTACAAATCTTAGTACTCAGTTATATTCTGTACATTTAGGAAAGAATCCAGACCTTTCTTACACAGGTTTAAAAAAAACGCAAAACGCAAAATCGCGGTAAAAACGCATGCAAAACACTGCTTTTTGCGGTGAAAAAAGTCCCCGACCCTTTACAAAAACGCAGAGGCACAAAAAAGCATTGATATGAACATGTTCTACAGGAAAAACGCAAAATGCACCAAAAAACGCATTAGTGTGAATCGAGCCTTAGACAGCACACACATTAATCTTTGTTTTTCGTTCAGCCACAGGGTTGAACTAATTTTTTTTTTTTTCTGATTCTCCCATCTACACATTCAAGGATGAATGGGGGAAATCACACCAGCTGTGCTATTATATTCCGATGGCAGTAGGCGGCACAGATTATTTGGGAAAAAACAGAGGTCAATTGTTAGCATGACTTCTGTACAACCAAGGTGTCCATACATGGATTAAAATTTGTTTGGTCCCTGCTGAACTGGCAGAATTGTGATCAATGCACGGCTGACTTTAATCCTATTTTTTTTTTATTATTATTATTATTTATGCCTGGTTTTAACCACTTTAATACAAGTCACATTCACCCCCTTCCTGCCCAGGCCAATTTTCAGCTTTCAGTGCCATCACACTTTGAATGAAAATTGCGGGGTTATGCAATGCTGTACCTAAACAACATTTTTATAATTTTTGTAGAGACAGATAAAGCTTTCTTTTGGTGGTATTTAATCACCACTGAGTTTTAAAAGTTTTGCTAAACAAACAAAAAAATTAGGAAAAAAAATAAAGTTTTTGTTATAAAATTTTGTAAATAAGTAATTTTTCTCCTTCACTGATGTACGCTGATGAGGCTGCACTGACAGGCACCGATAGAAGTCACTGGCATGCAGCACTGATGGGCAGCCTTTATGGTCACTGATAGGCATCACTGATGGGCACTGAAAGGCAGCACTAATGGGCATTGATAAGCACGGGCAGGTATCGCTGATGGGGCTTCACTGATAATCATTGCACTGATTATCAGTGCAGCTCTCCCCTGTGAGAAAACCCGCTTATTAACTCACGTGCTGTGAGCAAGAGAAGAGAAATACTGATTAGCGACACTTCCTACTTACACTGTGATCAGCTGTGATTAAACACAGCTGATCACATGGTAAAAAGCCTACGTCATAGGCTCTTTACCATGATCAATGATGGAGTGTGTCCAATCAAAAACACTGCATCCCCAATCACGGCACTGCACGCCCCCGGGGGGGGGGCACAAGCGGCTTGTTCTGAAGGACGTCATATAACGTCCACTCAGAACAATTAAACCACCGCCTGGCCGTCATTTTGCTATAGGATAAATATAAATAAATGATCAGCGCTACACCAAGGGACAGCTGCTAGCAATAGAGAAAATTCAAAACCCTCAAATTGCAGCGCTAATAATTAATTATAACAAATAGTCAATTTTTTTTAAAAATATAATTTAAAATGATCGTGTGTGGGCTTCACATCATTGTTCGTGTTCTGAAAAACGTCAAAAAAAAATTTGAGCATGCTGCATTTTTTAACAACGTTTTAAACCATCTCGTTTTTCGGGTTGTAAAAAATGATCGTGTGTAAAAAATGAACGTGTGTGGGCTAAAACGACGTTAAAAACCCGCGCATGCTCAGAAACAAGTTATGAGACGGGAGTGCTCGTTCTGGTAAAACTACCGTTCGTAATGGAGTAAGCATCACACTTTAACAGACAGAAAAGCGCGAATCGTCTTTTACTAACACAAAATCAGCTAAAGGGTGACGTCATCCGAAAGGAACTTCCCATATATAGTGCCGTCGTACGTGTTGTACGTCACTAGGGCTGCAACTAACGATTATTTTCATAAATCGATTAGTTGGCCGATTATTGTTTCGATTAATCGATTCATCGGATAATAGCCTTAAAAAAAAAAAATAGCATTTAAAAAATGTTTTGGGCCAATTTGTTGTTGGGCAGATTACAAAACACAAATTGCCCCAAAAACACATGACATGCTTTTCTGCAGCTTCTCCATTGAAGTATATTGAACCAAAAAAAAACAAAATAGCACCGTTTTGCATTAAAAAATCCTTGCCCTTTCCAAATACGCAGCAGCTGAAAAAAAAATCATGGATGTGAACATGTCCCATAGGAAAACATGTAAATGAACTGTAGTGTGTTTCTGCAAAAAGCACCAAAAAACTGAAATGTGACCCCAGGCCTGAGATGTTTAGTAAAATAATGGGGTTAAAAAAACTAAAATAAGTACAAAAAGAGCAAATAATCACTACTGTAAGGGGATAATTTTTTTACTGTGGGACAGTGAAAGTAATATTTACAGTAGCGATTTGCTTTTTTGTACTATAAAGGGCTAATTTTAGTTTATTTTTAACCCCATTATGCTACTGGCCGATTAATCGATTATGAAATTAATCGATTACAATTTTCATAATCGATTAGTTGACGATTAATCGATTAGTTGTTTCGGCCCTATACATCACCGCGCTTTGCTAGAACGATCGTGTGTGGGCAACGTCGCTTTAATGATGAAGTTGGAAAAAAACTAGTTTTTTTCTACATGCTGAAAAATGATCGTGTGTATGCTGCATTATTGTTGGCCTTGACCCCGTTATGGAGATTTGACATCACTTTTTTATTTCTATCTTAGCAAGAATACGAGCAGTTTTTATCAAGATAGGAAGACGCATACAGTATTAGCCTGAATAAGGTACTTCAAACTCTCATAAAAAATAAAATATAAGTTAAGAAATGCCTGGACACACAATTGTTCTAAAAGATCTATCCAGAATCCCAATGCACATTTGTCCAAGTCAGTCATTCACTGTAATCTGCAACGTTTGCCTATTAACCACACAGAGCCAATACTGAATTGAGCCTGCATGAGCGCAAGTGGCTTTCTATGGGGGCACTCAGCAGGGGGGGGGGGGGCCAAAAGCGCCAGTGGGGGTCCTAAGAAATGAAGGATCGGGGCTGCTCTGTCCAAACCTTTTGCACAGAGCAGTCAAGTATACCATGTTTGTTACTAAAACAAAAAATCCCTTTACAATCACATTAAACTGAACAGGTGGAAAAAAATGCATAAGAACAGATTATCATTAGGCAAAACTGTGTGTGAAAGTGATTGGTAGGTCCAGAGATACAGGCAGTATAGGTTGTCTGCAGATCTGATCTTTTTTTTAAAAGCTGACATAGGAACTCGCCTCTGTCTTCAAAGCCTACCATTGGTCGATAAGGTTGCTCATCATAATAAAGAGAACGTTTGAATACTCAGGAAGGAGTTGAATGCAGAGTTAAAGAATAACAAGAAATTCAGAGACATTCAGCTTCCCGAAACACTAGATTTACGTTTTTTTCTATAATGCAGTTTTAAATTAAAGCGGAGTTCCGGCCACAATTTCACTTTTTAAATATAAATACCCCTGTAATACACAAGCTTAATGTATTCTAGTAAAGTTAGTCTGTAAACTAAGGTCCGTTTTGTTAGGTTGTTACGGCATTTAGACACTTTATAAAATAGAAATTGACTGGGGCCATCTTAAGTGTGGGCATCATGAAGCCAGACTGTATGACTTCCTGGATTTCAGCCTTGCAGATCTCGCACATGCTCAGTGCTGCACAAGCAATGTAATAGTTTTCAGATCAGGTTTCAGCACCTGTACTGTCCAAGTCACATGATTCTTCGAGACTGGGGAGTGCACAGACTCCTGGAAAGTTACACCCACTACATTCCCAGGAGTCTGTGCGGTGAAGCTTAAGCACCTAGGTGCAGGAAGTGGGAAGATTAACTATTCTGCCTAGCAACAACACTTTGAAGGCATCTAAAAAAAAAAAAAAAAAATTCTTAAAGGACTAATGACATTTTTTTAAAACAACTGATGTAAAGTTATATTTATGGGTGGAACTCCACTTTAAGGTAGCTTGTGTATATGCAGTACAGACCAAAAGTTTGGACACACCTTCTTATTCAAAGAGTTTTCTTTATTTTCATGACTATGAAAATTGTAGATTCACACTGAAGGCATCAAAACTATGAAATAACACATGTGGAATTATACATAACAAAAAAGTGTGAAACAACTGAAAATATATTTCAGATTCTAGGTTCTTCAAAGTAGCCACCTTTTGCAGCAGACACATCTCTAGAACTGGTAAGAGGAGACTGTGTGAATCAGGCCTTCATGGTAGAATATCTGCTAGGAAACCACTGCTAAAGAAAGGCAACACGCAGAAGAGACTTGTTTGGGCTAAAGAACACAAGGAATGGACATTAGACCAGTGGAAATCTGTGCTTTGGTCTGATGAGTCCAAACTTGAGATCTTTGGTTCCAAACCCTGTGTATTTGTGCGACGCAGAAAAGGTGAACGGATGGACTCTACATGCCTGGTTCCCACCGTGAAGCATGGAGGAGGAGGTGTGATGGTGTGGGGGTGCTTTGCTGGTGACACTGTTGGGTATTTATTCAAAATTGAAGGCATACTGAACCAGCATGGCTACCACAGCATCTTGCAGCAGCATGCTATTCCATCCGGTTTGCGTTTAGTTGGACCATCATTTATTTTTCAACAGGACAATGACCCCAAACACACCTCCAGGCTGTGTAAGGGCTATTTGACCAAGAAGGAGAGTGATGGGGTGCTGCGCCAGGTGACTACCTCTTGAAGCTCATCAAGAGAATGCCAAGAGTGTGCCAAGCAGTAATCAAAGCAAAAGGTGGCTACTTTGAAGAACCTAGAATATGAAATATATTTTCAGTTGTTTCACACTTTTTTGTTATGTATAATTCCACATGTGTTAATTCATAGTTTTGATGCCTTCAGTGTGAATCTACAATTTTCATAGTCATGAAAATAAAGAAAACTCTTTGAATGAGAAGGTGTGTCCAAACTTTTGGTCTGTACTGTATATATACACACACATATTATTTACCTGCAAAAATATGTGCATGTATTATATATTTTTTTAAAGGCCAATTTTGCCTTTACAGTGAAGGATAAAAGTATATGGCCCCCTGAAGATTTTGTACATTTCCCAACTGGCAAAGAAATGATCTGTCTATAATTGTTATGGTAGGTTTATTTTAACAGTGAGAGACAGAATAACAAAAAAATCCAGAAAAAAACACATTTCAAAAAAGTTATAAATCGATTTGCATTTTAATGAGTGAAATAAGTATTTGATCCCCAGTCAGCAAGATTTCTGTCTCCCAGGTGTCTCACTTAAATGGAGTGCTCCTAATCTCAGCATGTTGCCTGTATAAAAGACACCTGTCCACAGAATCACTCAAACAGCTTCCAATCTCCCCACCATGGCCAAGACCAAAGAACTGTCCAAGCATGGCAGGGACAAGACTGTAGACCTACACAAGGCTGGAATGGGCTACAAGACTATCGCCAAGCAGCTTGGGGAAAGTGTGACAACAGTTGTTACGATTATTTGCAAATGGAAGAAACACAATATAACTCATTCTCCCTTCAGTCTTATGCCCTGTACACACGATCGGTTCATCCGATGAAAACGATCTGATGGATTTTTTCATCAGATATCCGATGAAGCTGACTTTCATCAGTCGTGCCTACACACCATCAGTTAAAAAACTGATCGTGTCAGAACGCGGTGAGGTAAAACACGACGACGTGCTGAGAAAAACGAAGTTCAATGCTTCCAAGCATGCGTCGACTTGATTCTGAGCATGCGTGGATTTTTAACCAATGGACGTGCCCACAGACGATCGTTTTTTTCTATCGGTTTTTTAACCATCAGATCATTTTAAAACAAGTTCCTATTTTTTTCACCGATGGATAAAAAACCGATGGGGCCCACACACGATCGGTTCGTCTGATGAAAATGGTCCATTAGACCGTTTTCATCAGATGAACCGATCGTGTGTACGCGGCATAAGACTCTCACCTCGTGAAGTTTCAGTGATCATGAGAACGGTGAAGAATCAGCCCAGAACTACACAGGCTGATTGGATTTTTGCACTTTTTAACATTTTCCTGAAAATCTACTCTATTACTGGTCAGTGAGGCTGCCCATCACATTGAAGGCTCAGTAGGCGAGGACGACTGCAACATTTACAGGAAAAGTTGAGATTTACCCATTATAATAATTGTTTTTAACGTTGTTGTCACTGAAAGTAAACTGTGCTTATGCATTTTTCACCACATGCTCAGGAGGAATTACATAGGGTGCATGTAATAAGACAACTGAAGGTGCCAGAGCACATGTCCAGAACAAAGAAAATGTGTTGGAGGGAAGATGGGGCCTATAAAAGTGGGGCATGGGACAATCAAACATATAGTACACTATGACCTACCTGCATATTCATAGAACCATTCTAGGCATCTCTTGCTGGAGAAAGCTTCTTCCTCTGCTCTTATTCTGGAGGAATCAAATTTTTTATACATCCTAAAGACATAAATATACATACGCATGTTATAGACAACTGTAACTATAATATTACACTTTCCTTGTCACTCAGTTTTTTAAAAATAGAATATTTACACACAATTTAAATATGACTTATCAGTAGAAACGATATTAGCTGAAGTTCCCACTAAAACACATACACACATATATACCATTCTGCAAATCCTCACAGCCTTGTCTGCACTTTGTACAGAGATCTGCAGGTTGTACAGAGGTTTCTGAAATCTTTCTTGATCTATCTGATCATGGCTTGGTATTAAGAGATTCCCACATTTTCCACTTCTTTTTTTATCAATAACAGTTTTATTCAGAAGTTTTCAATACACGTATACATGCAGGACCATACACGAAAGCAACATCTAGCGAGGTGGTCAGTTACATATATGACATTCTGCATAGCTCTATCTGACCAGTTATGTGTCCTCTTCACAAAGTAGCGAATAGTTCGTACTGAGCCTTAGCTACATAAACCGGTTACATTTTCCACTTCTTATTAAGTGATTTAACAGTACTGACTGGCATATTCAAGGCTTTTTATATCTTTTTATATCCTTCTTCTTCTCAGTAAAGTTTCATTACCTTGTTACGCAGGTCTTTTGACTGTTCTTTTCTAACTCCTCGTGGCTCAGTATCTAGCCTGCTTAGTGCATCCATGTGGGAGCTAAAATTCATTGACTATTTATACATAGACATTAATTGTGAATTAATTTCCCACACAAATGTGGAAAATTAACCTTTAATTGCCATTTTAACCTGTGTGTGCCACCTTCTGTGTCTGTACCAAGGCCAAACATTCCAGGGTATGTAAACTTTTTATCAGGACCATTTGGGTGATTTCTGTCATCATTATAATTTAAAAATGATCCAAAATAACAGTGTACTGACAAACCATACTTTTTATAGCTGGAAGCTCTGTAACGTCTGCAGATTTGTGTCCTATTTTGTACATCTTCCCTTATGCTATATCTCGTGCTTTTGTATGTTGTAAGCAATTGTTTTCAATAAAAGGTTATTTGAGAAAAAAATAATCCAACAAAAATGTGATAATAAATGGCTTCATGTAATTGCTATCCTTAAATAAAAGACAGTTGTTTGGCATGATAAGTCATATTTTCAATATTTTCGATATTAACCACTTAAGCCCCAAACCATTTGGCTGGCCAAAAACCAGAGCACTTTTTGCGATTCGGCACTGCGTCACTTTAACTGACAATTGCACGGTCGTGCGACGTGTCTCCCAAACAAAATTAACATCCTGTTTTTCCACACAAATAGAGCTTTCATTGGTGGCATTTGATCACCTCTGCGGTTTTTATTTTTTGCCCTATAAACAAAAATAGAGCGACAATTTTGAAAAAAAAAAACAATATTCTTTACTTTTTGCTATAATAAATCTCCCCAAAAAATATATAAAAAAAATGGTTTTCCTCAGTTTAGGCCGATACGTATTCTACATATTTTTGGTAGAAAAAAAACAAAAAACGCAATAAGTGTTCATTATTTGGTTTGCGCAAAAGTTATAGCATCTACAAAATAGGGGATAGTTTTATGGCATTTTTATTAATATTTTTTTTTTTACTAGTAATGGGCGGCGATCAACGATTTTTATTGTGACTGCAACATTATGGCGGACATATCGGACACTTTTGATGCCATTTTGGGACCATTGTCATTGATACAGCGATCAGTGCTATAAAAATGCACTGATTACTGTAAAGATGACACTGGCAGTGAAGGGGTTAACCAGTAGGGGCCATTGAAGGGGTTAAGTGTGTCCTAGGGAGTGCTTCTAACTGTAGGGGGGATGGGCTGTGTGTGACATGACACTGATCACCACTCCCGATTACAGGGAGCTGTGATCAGTGTCCTGTCACTAGGAAGAATGGGGAAATGCTTGTTTACATCAGCATTTCCCCATTCTTTCTCTCCGTGAAATGATTGCGGGTATCCCTGCGGACATCTAGTCCGCGGGAGCCGTGGACGGACTCATGGAGCTCACGGTGGCGGCTCACGCCCACAATGCCGTTTCTTAAAGGGGACGTACCTGTACGCCCATCTGCCCACAGGAGCCATTGTGTCGACGTATATCGTCGTACACTGGTCCTTAAGTGGTTAATGCCAACATTTCATAATTCCTGACAGCGTATGCAAACTTTTGAGCACAACACGTATACATATACACACACACACAGCCTTGCAAAAGTATTTAGGCTTTTTACCTATTTTGTTACATTACAGCCTTTAGTTCAATGTTTTTTTTAATATAAATTATATGTGATGGATCAGAACACAATAGTCTAAGTTAGTGAAGTAAAATTAGAAAAATACATATATAAAAAAAAATTCAGAAATAAAAAAATTATAATTGGCACATGCGCATGTATTCACCCACTTTGTCCATAATAAGCTCTGGTGCAACCAATTACCCTAAGAAGTCACATAATTAGTGAAATGATGTCCACCTGTGTGCAAGATCACCTGTGTGCAAGATCACATGATCTGTCATTACATATACACACCTTTTTGAAAGGCCCCAGAGGCTGCAACACCTAAGCAAGAGGCACCACTAACCAAACACTGCCATGATGACCAAGGAACTCTCCAAACAAGTAAGGGACAATTTTGTTGAGAAGTACAAGTCAGGGTTAGGTTATAAAAAAAATATCCAAATCTTAGATGATCCCTAGGAGCACCATCAAATCTATCATAACCAAATAGAAAGAACTTGGCACAACAGCAAACCTGCCAAGAGACGGCACATCAAAACTCACAAACCGGGCAAGGAGGGCATTAATCAGAGAGGCAGCACAGAGATAAGGTCTGAAATGAAAAAGACACCTTTTGGGTGAACTGTTTACAATTTATCAGTAAGGTGCCAATCGTACCCTTGTGTGCGCCCCAGGGGTGCCTTTCTCCCTAGCATGACTCTCTGCAAGTCACATACGGCTTGGCGGCACCGAATTCTGGGAGGTTCAGCGGCCGGGAGACCACCGGGATCTCTTTTTAACATATTTGGTGGGACTCCAGTTACAAAAATTGTTCCTACAACACAGTTGATTGCAAACTATGAATCCTCTGAAGAAGATCCCGCATCAGGGATCGAAACGCGTCAGTAATTCAACATATAGAGATGTCCTTGTTATGTACAACTGTAATTGCAATGTTGTGTTTGTAACTGTATGTATGTATTTTTATTCTTGTGACTGGAGATTAAAAAAAAAAAAAATGTTATTATCATGACTGTGTCCAAATATACTGTACATATTTAATAAACCCTTTTAACATATAATTTTGTAATTGTTGGAATTTTCGCTGCTAAAAAACCCCACTGGGGAAAAATTTCCTTGCCGCACAGAGATAAGCTAACCCTGGAGGAGCTGCAGAGTTCCAGCAGAGACTGGAGTATCTATCTGTACATAGGACGACAATAAGCCGTACGCTCCGTAGAGTTGGGCTTTATGGCCAGAAGAAAGCCATTACTTTCAGAAAAAAACTAAATGGCACATTTTGAGTTTGCAAAAAGGCATGTGGGACACTCCCAAAATGTATGGAGGAAGGTGCTCTGGTCTGATGAGACTAAAATGTAACTTTTTGGCCATCAAAGAACACGCTATGTCTGGTGAAAACCCAACACATCACATCACCCAAAGAACACCATCCCCACAGTGAAACATGGTGGTGGCAGCTTAATGCTGTGGGGATGTTTTTCAGCAGTCGGGACTGGGAAACAGAGCTGAGGGAAAGATGGATGGTGCTAAATACAGGGATATTCTTGAGCAAAACCTGTACCACTCTGTGTGTGATTTGAGGCTAGGACGGACGTTCACCTTCCAGCAGGACAGTGACCCCAAACACACTGCTAAAGCAACACTTGAGTGGTTTAAAGCGGGATTCCACCCGCAATAATTTTTTTTTTAAAGTCAGCAGCTACTAACAGTGTAGCTGCTGACATTTACTAAGGACACTTACCTTGTCCTACGTGCCCGCGCTGATGGCCCCCCCGATGCCGATCCCACGATCGATGCAGGTCCCGTGCCGCCATTCACACTAGGGGAAACAGGCAGTGAAGCCTTACGGCTTCACTGCCCATTTCCTACTACGCCTGTGTGAGTCTCGTGCCGGCTTGTGAATGGGCGGCTGCTCTCTGAGAACACACACAGTTCCCAGAAAGCAGCGCGCCCCATTCACTAGGAGAAGAAGAAGAAAACATTCCGCGGTGCCGAAGAGGCAGATTACGGACTTCCGCATAGCAACAGGTATTTCGGGTGAGTATAAATTTTTTTTTTTTTTCACTTTTATTTTATTTAATTTTTTTAGTACTTTTGGCCAAATGTTGTTTTCCTGGGTGGAACTCCGCTTTAAGGGGAAACATGGAAATGTGTTGGAATGGCCTAGTCAAAGCCCAGACCTCAATCCAATAGGAAATCTGTGGTCAGACTTAAAGATTGCTGTTCACAAGCGCAAACCATCCAACTTGAAGGAGCTGGAGCAGTTTTGCAAGAAAGAATAGGCAAAAATCCCAGTGGTAAGATGTGGCAAGCTCATAGAGACTTATCCAAAGCAACTTGGAGCTGTGATAGCCGCAAAAGGCGGCTCTACAAAGTATTGACTTTAGGGGAGTGAATAGTTATGCACATTGACATTTTCTGTTATTTTGTCCAATTTGTTGTTTGCTTCCCAATAAAAAAATAAATACATTTTGAAGTTGGGGGGCATGTTCTGTAAATTAAATGATGCAAATCCTCAAACAATCCATTTTAATTCCAGGTTGTGAGGTAACAAAAACACGAAAAATGCCAAGGGGGTGAATATTTTTGCAAGGCACAGTACACACATACATACACACATAGGTAGATTCACAAAGAGTTAGGCCGGCTTATCAGTAGATAAGACGACCTAACTCCGAATCTACGCCGCCGTATGTTTAAGCGTATGCTCAAACAGAGATACGCTTAAACACAGCTAAGATAGGACGACTTGCGCAGTTCTATCTTAGCTTGCAATTTTTCGGATGGCTGCTAGGTGGCACTTCCATTGCGGCCGACGTAGATTATGTAAATTAGCTTGTACGCCGATTCCCGAACGTATGCCAGCCCGCCGCAGTCGAATTACGTTGTTTCCGTAAGGCCTTAGGCGGTCTAAAGTTATTCCACCTATGAGGTGGAATAATAATGTTAAAGTATGGTTGCCGTTCCCGCCGCGAGGTTCGAATTTTTTACGTCGTCTGCGTAAGTCGTCCGCGAATCGGGAGTTACGTTGTTTACGTCCACGTCGAAATCAATAGGCCCGTACGACGTACTTAGCCGCAATGCGCACTGGGAAATGTAGGCGCCCGGCGCATGCGCAGTAGCAAAAAACGTCAAAAAACGTGAGGTCAAGCCTCATTTCCATACAACACGCCCCCCTCCAACCAATTTGAATTAGGCGCCCTTACGCCCGCTCGTTTTAGGCTACGCCGCCGTAGATTAGCAGGTAAGTTGATTTAGACTCATTACTAGCCTAGCTAATTTACGGCGGCGTAGCCTAAAAAGGCTAAGCTACGCCGCCGTAACTTATTCCACTGTACGTGAATCTACCTAACACAGCGTACGCTATAAGCCAACTTGTATTAGGTATGCAAATGTATCTGTTGTATTTACCACTGAAGATGTAATATAAAAAGACCCTTTGTGGGTCACAGTACCCTGTATTGGTAATTTTCACCGTATTTTGATTACCCCTTTCAAGATTTATTGCAACAAGAACTGTAACTTTGATGTAGGTGGCGCCAGTTTTTCCAGGCTGTAAAGATGGGAATGTGGGGCCAGTTTTGTGTGATGTTACAAAAAGAAATCTGGTAACTAGTACTATGATGGGTAGCCGTAATATCACCAGGATAATTTGTATTGTTCCTGACCAGTAACACACCAATTTGGGGCAGTTCCAAAAGAATGAATAAGGCCCCGTACACACGACCGAACATGTCTGCTGAAACTGGTCCGCAGACCAGTTTCAGCGGACATGTTCGGTCGTCTGTACGTCCGACCAGACAATTTTCCGCCGGATCGGACAGGTTTCCAGCAGACAAATGTTTCTTAGCATCGTCGCGGACCGTTTTCAGCGGACAGTCCGTCCGTGTGTACGAGGCCCAAGTCTCCGTCTGGTATTTTTTAAAAGAGAGAACACCTTTAAATCAGTAAAAAAAAAAAAATGCAAAGGATCCTGTGAATTTATTACTATTATCATCAATGGACAAACAGTTGACTACATCCCAACCTCCTTGTTGATGTAGAGAAGCATCTTTATTTCGAGCTTAGTGCTCTACCATAACTAACAGCCAGCAAAAACCAAATTCTTCCAGCAACAAAATTAACCACAGGATACAGGAAAATACAAGTCAACGTAATTATCACCTAAGTATGATTTGCTGTACACACACTTTTACTTTAACAATCCATTATGTTTTTTTAAAATGCCTCCATTAAAATGAAATAAAAATGACTGAAAACAGAAGATAAAAACAATTGATTGTAAATATCTACCCATCATGTCTACTTTTCTTAGCCAACAGGTCATCTCCTGCTGCAGGTCTCCTCTTTTTCCTTGGTGGCATAGTCCTACTAAAACAGTCTGAAGTGCTGCAAGAACGCAGACTCCCTAAAAAAAAGAAAGCATTAGCATCAATAACCCAAGGTTCATATATAGCAGGTATCGTGTTCCTCTTCTATAAATCAGACATTGTGCTACACTGGTACTACACAAGAAAGGTGCATTGCGGGGCTAAATCACAAATACTGGAGCAGGAAGGAAGAATATGGAGGATGCCCAGTGCAACCAATCAGGATTCATCTTTTATTTTGTAATTGGAAACCAGTAAAATAAAACAAAGTTTCTGAATAAAACATCTCTTCTCTTATTTGCTTCAATTTTCAGAAAGCAGTCACATCAAATGTGAACCCATACCAGGCATAACCCTCATGCCACGTACACACGATCATTTTTCGGCATGAAAAAAAACTTTGTTTTTCAGCATGTCCAAAAAACGAGGTTTTTCCAACTTCATCATTAAAACGACGTTGCCTACACACCATCGTTTAAAAAAAATGATGAACAAAGCGCAGTGACGTACAACACGTACAACGGCACTCTAGGGGAAGTTCTATTCGCCTTTGTGCTGATTTAGCCGATTCATTGTTACTAAAAGACGATTCGCACTTTTTCTGTCTGTTACAGCGTGATGAATGTGCTTACTCCATTATGAACGGTAGTTTTACCAGAACGAGCGCTCCCGTCTCATAACTTGCTTCTGGGCATGCGCGGGTTTAAAACGTCCTTTTAGCCCACACACGATCATTTTTTACAACCCGAAAAATGACATTGTTTAACCACTTCCAGACCTTAGGTGTTTTTCAGATTTGGTGTTTGCAAGACTAAAACAGTTTTTTCTGCCAGAAAATTACTTAAAACCCCCAAACATTATATATATTTTTTTTCTAACACCCTAGAGAATAAAATAGTGGTCATCGCAATACTTTTTGTCACACCGTATTTTGGCAGCGGTCTTACAAGCGCACTTTTTTTGGAAAAAATTCACTTTTTTGAATTAAAAAATAAGACAACAATAAATTTGGCCCACTTTTTTTATATATTGTGAAAGATAATGTTACGCCGAGTAAAATGATACCCAACATGTCACGCTTAAAAATTGCGCCCGCTCGTGGCATGGCGTCAAACTTTTACCCTTAAAAATCTCGATAGGCGATGTTTAAAAAATTCTAGAGGTTGCATTTTTTGAGCTACAGAGTAGCTCTAGGGCTAGAATTATTGCTCTCGCTCTAACGATCGCAGCGATACCTCACTTGTGTGATTTGAACACCGTTTTCATATGCGGGCGCTACTCGCGTATGCGTTCGCTTCTGCGTGCAAGCTCGTCGGGACGGGGCGCTTTAAAAAATTTTTTTGTTTGTTTTCTTCTTTTTTTTTTTTTTATTTTATTACTTTTTACACTGAAAAAAAAAATTGATCACTTTTATTCCTATTAGAAGGAATGTAAACATCCCTTGTAATAGAAAAAAGCATGACAGGTCCTCTTAAATATGAGATCTGGGGTCAAAAAGACCTCAGATCTCATATTTGGGCTTAAATGCAAAAAATCCGCTGCGGAGACCGCCGTTATCGTTTACCAGACCGCGCACACTAAAGATTGATACCTCGGTTGTGGCAGCAGCTGCTGCCGTTACCGAGATATCAATCTTTAAAAAATGGATGTACATCGTCGTGCGCAGGTCTGGAAGTGGTTAAAACGACATTAAAAAATGCAGCATGTTCGAATTTTTTTTTTGTCGTTTTTCAGAAGATAAAAAACGATGTGCAGCCCCCACACACGATCGTTTTAAATGACGTTTTTAAAAACGTAGTTTTTTTTCATGCCGAAAAATGATCGTGTGTACGCGGCATTAGACCCCTTTCACGCTGAGGGCGTATTGCAGGCGCTATAACGTTAAAAATAGCGCCTGCAATCCGCCCTCAAACAGCTGCTTCATTGTCTCCAGTGTGAAAGCCTGTTCTGCTAGCCACATCTTTGGAGCGGTGTGTTTACCGCTCCTCCACCACAATGGGACAGCTCGGCTACACCGCCCGCAATGTGCTGCTTCAGGGTGGTTTTAACCCGTTCTCGGCCGCTAGCGGGGGTTAAATGTGCCCCGCTAGTGGCCGAAATGCGCCGTGAATCCGCCCATAGTGCCGGCAGTAAAAAAAGCTGCGCTTTACCGCCGACGCTATGTGAAAGGGGTCTAAGGCAAAACATCTGCATTTTGCATGCAGTGCAGCTGCAGATGTCTTATATGAAAGTTAACATTCATCACTGTTGAGGCTGCATTTTGCTGGAAAGCACACCAAAGATGCAATAAGCAGAATTTTCTTATGGAATGCACCACACTGAAACACCTTTAAATGTCACCATTTCTAGAAGAACTTAAAGTGACCTAGTTTTACTAAGAGAAGCAATGCACATTTAAGGCTTAAAGCAGAACTCCGGGCAAAAACTTTTTTTTTATAGTTTTAACCACTTGCCGACCAGCCGCTGCAATTATATAATATATTTTTGATAGCAATTACTGCCTGACTCTTAGTGAAGCAGTGCCCCCTGTTAAAGTCCCACTTTAGAGGAAGAAACTCTTTAGTGACCTATTCTGTAATTTAGGGATGTGCGTCAGCTGACTTCACTTGCTAAACGGAAACACAATCTATCATACGGCAGGTCGGCTCTATTGCGCAAATCGCTGTAGGTGTACGTCGCTTTGTGCAATAGATAAAGTGGGCTCGTGGTGCAGCGCTGGAACCGATGCGAGTAGCCGGCGGCTGCGATGTCCGTCGGCCAACCATGATCGCTCCAGAGAGAGCCAGAATGGGGATCTGTCAATGTAAACAGTTACCCGTTCTATCAGGGGAGTACAGAGTGATCGTCTGTTCCTAGAGATTAGGAACAGCGATCTCTATGTATTCCCAGTCAGTCCACTCCCCCCCACAGTTAGAAACACTTCCCAGGGAACACATTTAACCCTTTCCCTGCCAGTGTCATTTATACATTAATCAGTGCATTTTTATAGCATGTATAAATGTCACTGGTCCCAACAAGATGTCAAAAGTATCCGATCTGTCCACTGCAATACCGCTAAAAATCACTGATCACCACCATTATTAAAAAAATAAAAAATAATAATAATATCAATCTATCCCCTATTTTGTAGACGCTATAACTTTTGCACAAATCAATCAATATGCGTTTATTGCTTTTTTTTTTACCAAAAATATGTAGAATACATATTGGCCTAAACTTTTTTGTTTATAGCGCAAAAAAAAAAAAAAAAACGCAGAGGTTGTCAAATACCACCAAAAGAAAGCGCTATTTGTAGGAAAAAAGGATATCAATTTTGTTTGGGTACAACGTCGCACGACCGCGCAATTGTCAGTTAAAGCGATGCAGTGCTGTATTGCAAAAAAAGAGATTTTTAATACAGCTTACCTGTAAAATCTTTTTCTTGGAGTACATCACGGGACACAGAGCGGCATATTCATTACTATATGGGTTATATGGAGTACCTTCAGGTGATGGACACTGGCAATCTCAAACAGGAAGTGCCCCTCCCTATATAACCCCCTCCCATAGGAGGAGTACCTCAGTTTTGTAGCAAGCAGTATGCCTCCCAAAATGGTCCCCAAAAGAGGGGTGGGAGCTCTGTGTCCCGTGATGTACTCCAAGAAAAAGATTTTACAGGTAAGCTGTATTAAAAATCTCTTTTTCTTTATCGTACATCACAGGACACAGAGCGGCATATTCATTACTATATGGGATGTCCCAAAGCAATGCTTACAATGAGGGGAGGGAGAACATCTTCCCAAGACAAAAGGATTTAATTTAGAGATATACTCAAATCATAATAAATCCAACTTAGTTGAGAAAAAATAATTTTAAATTTTAAATTTAACTCAAAAGGGAGCCCCCCGGATTCCGAGGGTCTCAAACTGCAGCCTGCAGCACTGCCTGCCCAAAGGCTGTATCAGTATTCCTTCTTACGTCCAACTGGTAGAATTTTGTAAACGTGTGGACAGAAGACCAGGTTGCCGCCTTGCAAACTTGAGCCATAGAGATCTGGTGGTGTGCTGCCCAGGAGGCGCCCATGGCCCTAGTAGAATGAGCCTTTAATGATAACGGAGGAGGCAACCCCTTCAAGCCGTAGGCCTGAGTGATTAACTGTTTAATCCACCTCGAGATGGTGGATTTTGCAGCTGCCTGCCCCTTCTTGGGCCCATCCGGTAAAATGAACAACACATCTGTTTTCCGGATCTTCTCTGTAGCTTTAAGATAGGCCTTCATGGCCCTGACAATATCCAAGGTATGCAGCAACCCTTCCTTTCTGGAAGTAGGTTTAGGAAAGAAGGATGGTAATACCAAATCCTGGTTTAGATGAAAACTGGATATAACCTTTGGTAGGAAGGAAGGATGAGGGCGGAGAACGACCTTGTCCTTATGTAAAATAAGATATGGTTCCTTACAGGATAAGGCTGCCAGCTCCGATACTCTTCTGGCGGAAACCATGGCAACCAAAAATACTAACTTCCTTGTCAGTAAAACCAAAGGAATTTCAGCCAACGGCTCAAAAGGTTGTTTCTGTAAACTTGACAGAACAAGATTTAAATCCCACGGGCAAAGTGGGGATTTAACTGGAGGATTAATACGTAAGACCCCTTGAATGAAGGTCTTAACTAGCGAGTGGGTGGCCAGCGGCCGCTGAAACCACACTGACAAAGCTGAAATCTGTCCCTTGATTGTGCTTAATGCCAGTCCTTTATCCACTCCTAGCTGGAGAAAACTTAATACTCTATCGATGGTAAATTTGCGAGAAAGCCATCGCTTGGACTCACACCAGCCTACATAGGCCTTCCAGACCCTGTAATAAATCACCCTAGAGACCGGTTTCCTGGCTCTGATTAGGGTAGAGATTACTTTCTGAGACAGACCTCTACCCCTGAGAATCAGGGATTCAGCCTCCAGGCCGTCAAATTTAGATGCCGTAAGGCAGGGTGGAGGATCGGACCTTGCGATAGCAGGTCTGGCCGTAGAGGAAGAGTCCAAGGGTCTCCCACTACCATCTTCAGGATTAGTGAATACCATGCCCTTCTGGGCCATGCTGGAGCTACCAGGATAACTGGTATGTGCTCCACCCTGATCCTGCGCAGCAGGCGGGGTAGTAACTGGAGCGGGGGAAATGCATAAAGAAGTTTGAACTGATACCAAGGGCAAACCAGCGCATCGGTTCCGCAGGCCATCGGATCCCTTGAGCGGGATATGAACCTGTCTAGCTTCTTGTTGAGTCTCGATGCCATGACATCCACGTCCGGCACTCCCCATCTTTGGCAGAGTGTCTGAAAGACCTGTGGATGTAGAGACCATTCCCCCGGCAACAGAGTCTGGCGACTTAAGAAGTCCGCCTGAAGGTTGTCCACTCCTGGAATGAATATTGCCGATATGCAGGGCACATGAGCTTCTGCCCATAGGAGAATCAAGCTCACCTCTCTCTGAGCGGCTTGACTCTTGGTTCCCCCTTGGTGATTTATGTATGCCACGGCCGTGGCATTGTCTGATTGAATTCTCACCGGGAACCCCTGCAATTTGGACGTCCAAGCCCTGAGGGCTAGTCGAGCAGCTCTGAGCTCCAAGATGTTGATGGGCAACTGCTTCTCTGGCTTTGCCCAAGTACCCTGGCGAGTGCAACCATCCAAAATTGCTCCCCAGCCCGTCAGGCTGGCGTCTGTGGTTACTATCTTCCAAGCCACTGGGCTGAAAGACTTTCCCTTCAGTAGATTCTGAGGGTCTAACCACCAACACAGACTTTGTCGGACTCTTGATGAGAGCGGCAAAGGGATATCCAAGGCCTGTGGCCTCCTGCTCCATGCTGACAGGATGGCTGCCTGCAGGATGCGAGTGTGGCTCTGGGCGTACGGTACCGCCTCGAATGTGGCCACCATCTTGCCTAGTAACCGCATACATAGGCGAATAGTTGGTTCTCTCTTGCTTAGAACCAATAGGATTAACTCCTTGATGGCTTTGACCTTTATCAGAGGTAGAAACACCCTTTGTTGTTCTGTGTCTAACCTCATGCCGAGATATTCCAACTGCCTTGTGGGCTGGAATGCTGACTTTTCTCGATTTAGGACCCAGCCGAACCTCTCGAGGTACTGGACCGTGAGGGCCACTGCTCGTTCCAGGCCAGGAGACGAGTGATCTATGACTAGGAGGTCGTCCAGGTACGCTAGGATCGTGACCCCTTGGATCCTTAGCTTGGCTAGGATTGGAGCTTGGACCTTTGTGAATACCCGGGGGGCCGTAGCCAACCCAAAAGGAAGCGCCACGAATTGGTAATGACGCGAAGCCACCATAAAGCGTAGAAATCTTTGATGTGGCTGATAAATTGGAACATGAAGGTAGGCATCCTTTATGTCTATGGATGCCATGAAGTCGTCCTTCTGGAGTGTGGCAGTTGCTGACCGCACGGATTCCATCCGAAATGAGCGGACCTTTAGGTATGCATTTACCATTTTTAAGTCGTTCTCCATGGAAGGGGAACCCTACCAGGAGCTTCTTGCATGGGGGCTCTGCCTCCCAGCTCTTTAACCATAAGAGTCTTCTCATATGGATAAGGGATAACGATAAACGTGACGCTTGCTGGATAGAATCCTTAATCGCGTCTACCGTAAAGCGTATGGCCCTAGGGACATCCGAAAATTCTTCTGCCTGCTGGGCAGGAATAAGTTTAAGCATCTGCTTAGTTTGATCCGATAATGCTTGTGCAACCCCAATCGCAGCCACAGCTGGCTGCACTACTGCCCCTGCAGTGGTGAAGGAGTTTTTAAGTAGCGTTTCCAAGCGTTTATCAACCGGATCCTTGAACACCTGTATGTTTTCTACAGGGCATGTTAAAGATTTGTTAACACATGAGATGGCTGCGTCCACCGCCGGGGTTGCCCATCTCTTGGAAAATTTCTTTTCCATAGGATATAAGGCAGAGAATCTTTTAGGTGGTAAAAAGATTCTATCTGGCTTGGTCCAATCTTGGAACATAACTTCCTCTAGCAGAGGATGGATCGGAAAAACTGCGTTGTTTTGAGGCGTTCTTAGTGAGCCCAAAGCAGAAACCGTCGATACTTGGAGATCTGGTACTGGCAAGTTGAATGCTCTATGGACCAAGTCCGTTAAGGCTTGAACCCACCAGCTCTCCCCTTGGGAGGCTGCCCCAGACTCCTCCGTATCTGGGTCCTCGATCCCCGAACCTGCTTGGTCCTCGTCCAAGAGGTCGTCCAATTCCCCTGCGGAAAGGACCTCCTCCTCTGAGGGTCCACGCTCGGGCGACGGAGATCTATTCCGTTTTCTGCCCCGCATAGCCTTGGCTATCATTTTTTCCATTCTTTTCTCCATCTCTTTTAAAGAGGTGGACAGTACCTCGTCCGTGACCACCCTAGGGTTGGACTGACCCGTGCCAGCCCCAGCCCCAGATCCCAATGGTCCCACCAAGGCTCCCTCTCGGGAAAGCAGCGGCATAACTTTGTCCGAGACCTCAGACTCTCTGGGGGAATCCCCACCTCTGGTACCCTCTGAACCAGATGCCATGGTACAATACCGAGGTACGCCCGCTAACTTAACGGTGTTTGGAATTATAAATAGTTATTACCCAAAAACCCTTTGGGGGATAAAAAATGCCTTCTCTCCTATTAATGGTTCTTTTTCTTTTTTTTTTTTAAACCAAAGAGAGAAAAAACATTCTGTCCCCCTTAGTAGTATTGCCAAAAAACTGCTGAGAAAGAAAGAAAAAAAAGAACAGCCTAACTCTAGGCTCCAGGACAGTCTTTCAAGACTGTAATATTCTTTTTTGGCCACTGTGTGTCCTCGGCGCCCCGCGCTGCCGCTCTGGTCTCTTCCTCTCTCAGTTCCAGCAAACACTGAGCTGGGAACGAATGGAAGGGCCGCCCCTTCCTTAAACATACTGGCCCACCCTTCCCCCCCAGCTAACGGCGCGAAATTGCGCCCATATCACGGGGACGCGCGCGCGCCCGCCGGCGGGGGGGGGGGGGTGGGGGGAAGGGGGCCACACGAGGAGGCCAGCGTTTGCCTGTCATCCAGGCGAGGAGGAAGAAACCTTGGCAGCAATCGCCTGGAGGCTCTGCAGGTAGGCACAGCTCTCTTTACACACACACAGCTTTCTCAATGCTTTACAATACTACCAGGGAGGTCACCTTTTATGGGGAAATACACATAGAGCCATCCTATCCTTAAGACATGTGACTCACTTTGCCAGATGCAGCGCATAACTTTAGGCATGTCCCACTGTGACCCCCCCCAGAAAACCTGCTGCGAACCAAGTTCCGCAAGTTTCCCCTCACTTACCTGCTCCATGCCGCAGGACTTTGCACAGCAAGAGGCCCAATCTTCCCCCATCTCCGTGGGGCATTGACCTTCAGGCCCTGGGTTCCTATGAAGGATCCACTGTCCTGGGCCCATATAGCACTCTGGCAACAGAAACATTAGGCCCCCAAAGGTTTCTAAGTTCTGGGCCCAGGGTCCAGCTCTCTAAAAAGAAAGCATTATGGGCTATACCCCATTGGTTTGGGGTCCGGTTACTGACCACTTTAGCGCTGAGGCCTTTGGACAGAACCGGTTAGCCCACCTTAATCCCAAGGATGTGGAGGCAAGCTAAACCATGACCAACACCTAAGACACTGGCGTAAAAACTGAGGTACTCCTCCTATGGGAGGGGGTTATATAGGGAGGGGCACTTCCTGTTTGAGATTGCCAGTGTCCATCACCTGAAGGTACTCCATATAACCCATATAGTAATGAATATGCCGCTCTGTGTCCCGTGATGTACGATAAAGAAAATGGCCTGGTCATTAAGGGTGTAAATCCTTCCAGGGCTGAAATGGTTAATGCTGCTTTGCTACCTTTCTAGAATATGTAGTCCATCTTCTGATTCCCTCTGTAGTTTTTGAGAAACAGCCTGTGCATTTTTTAAATAATGGGGCTGATCATCTGTGGTTTACTGTTTGCAAGACCACAGGCTGCCATGCCTTGCATTCCACTGGTCTTGTCACGTCCTTCCTGTAGTTTAGTTCATCCAGCACTTCCTGCTCGCTGCAGTGGGTGGACCAGCAGGTTTGAGATGCCCGGTATGAACCTCCCACGGAGGCCCAGCTGTAAAGTTCCCTGAAACCATTTAACATGCCTGGGGTACAGACCTCACTAGTGATATTAGGAAGGCACTGTGAAAGCCCAGACTTCAGAGATCAGTATTAACTATGTCGATCACCGGAGATACACAGGGGAGAGTGAAAGCGTTTTATAGTCTTTCTGTATAAGCAAAGGAAAAGAGGGGAAGGAACTGGGCGGCTGTATAGACTTAACCCCACAGCTGCTGGGGTGCGAGTACCATTCACTTGGCATGATGTTCACATTCAACATGTACAGGCCTAGTGTACCCTCCCACACTCACTGCACATCCCAAAGCATGATAGGAAGTGTAGTTTCATTATAGTGTAGAGAGAGAGGAGAGGATGCTGCATTAGGTGGACTTTACTGATTGGAACAACAGGTATTTGTGGGACTTTGTAGGGGGACCAAGACAAAATGCAATACTGATACACTTAGGCCGCTTTCACACTGAGACGCTTCGCAGGCGCTATAGTGCTAAATATAGCGCCTGCAAAGTGCCTTGAATGAGCCTCTCCTTTCACTCCAGCGGCCTTCAAACTGGAGCGGTGCGCTGGCAGGACGGTAAAAAAAAGTCCTGCTAGCCGCATCTTTGAGGCGGTGTATACACCGCTCCTAAAGCGAACCTTCCCATTGAAATCAATGGGCAGCGCTGCCAAACCGCTGCTTTGTGGGCGGTTTTAACATGCGGTTTTGGACACCAGCAGGGGTTAAAAGCACCCCGCTAGCAGTCGAATAGCACTGCAAAAATGGCGATGAAGCATCGCTAAAAATATTGGCGCTTTACCACCGACACCGCAGTGTGAAAGCGGCCTTATAATTAAAGAATATGTACCTCCAACATTTCATATTCCCGATATGTGCCTGCTGTACTACGTGCTCATATGAAAAAGTACCCTGTTCTCTTTGCATTTCTTCCTTTGTATAAAAATCCCAGCTTTACCTGCCTGTCCCTCTACTTTCCTAATACTGATCACACTAAACAGGGGAACACATAGTGATTAGTTCTCTAACTATTCTGGGAACTCTATGAAAAGTATAAAGTAGTGTTCCCACGCTATCACTATAAGCAAGTAAAGAACTAACTGCTGCAAACACCTATAGGCTAAATCCGTAGCCAAAGGAATGTAAAATAAATTGCAATGTGTGGTGCTGCGCTGTTAGGGTCCTTTCACACTAGCGGACCGTTCGTTCGCTCATTACAAGTCCGTTAACGGACTTGTAATGAATCCCTATGGGATCGCGTCCGTTAGCGGATGGAGCATCCGCTAGCGTCCGCGTCTGTCGGGATCCGCTTTTCCGAACGGAAGAAACCCTATTTTTCTTCAGTTCGGCGGGACGGTCCGTCTGCATCCGATCCCCCATAGGGTACAGCGGAGCAGAGACAGGGCGGTCCCTGCACTGTGTGCGGGGACCGCCCTATCCGCCGACAGCTCAGCGGGGATCCCCGCTGAGCTTTGGCGGACACACGGAGCGGACCCAGAAACGGTCCGCTCCGTGTGAAAGAGCCCTAAGAGGTAAATAATGAATGTGAAGGAGTGAAGTACATAATCCTAAAGATGAATCCAATAGACATATAAAACACACTGTCCTAGTCAGTACATAAGTACGTAAGATGTATAAATACGTGGTAAAGCTATCTCACAAAAATTATAAAATGTATAAAGAAGAAAGATGAAAACAATCACGAAAAAAAAGAAAAAAGTAAAAGAAATTCACTACGTGCTGATAGTGAACATATAAATAACGTGACTAAATGGATAATAGGCAGAATTTAGTCCATACATTGATTGAATATAAAAGTCCTGGAATCAATCTAGTATAGATAATATCAAAAGTGATAAATGGTTTCACCATGCACAGATAAAAATAAAGAAAAATGTGACAAGTGTCTCTTCTTTCAGTGTAAAACAGGGATCTTCAAACTATGGCACTCCAGCTTTTATGAAACTACACATCCCATGAGGCATTGTAATACTCTGACATTTACAGACATAACTAGGCATGATGGGAATTGTAGTTCCTGAACTGGAGGGCCGTAGGTTGAAGACACCTGGTGTAAGGTAACAGCATAAGTGAATGATCTGGTGAAGTTGATCCCCTGATGAAGTCACGTGGACATGACAAAACATGTTGAGATTGATTGACAGGCACACTGTGGATTATATGATGTATGTTGCTTGTGCCAATGTGAGTAAAAGAAGCAGTTTTTATATAATAAATCTACAAAACATTACTACACTATTTGGATATCCTTCTCTTGTATATATTGTACGGGTAAGTCTGGGAAGGACTTACCATTGGAACTTCATCAGATCATACACTTATGCTGTTACCTTACAGCAATAAGGTGAGAGGCCAATCAGCACCAGGCACGTAGATAAGGGATGGTTTGTTTTCAAGCTCAAAAGTTGTGAGTTATGTTCTATATGCATAGACTCTGCACAGTACCACTTCTCTTGCCTGGTATGCTGGGTTAACAAAAAATCGGTTAGTGTACTGCCTTCCACAAGGTGGTGCCCTTTGCACCTGCCCAGTAAGATTGGCTATTACAGTGCACCACTCTGTGATAGGCAGTCCAATGGCTGAGAGCATTGACCGCTATGTTCTGATGGGGGGGCATCCTGTCAGAACACAATAGCACGGTGTGTGTTAGTACACTGATCTGTCAGGTTTTTTGTTCAGCCAGTACTGGACATTAGCCAACCTCACTGGGTAATGTTCAGAAAACTGGAAGAAGGCAAATCTGAAATCAGGTTAAATTTTCAAGACTTGAATATAAATTTGGTGCAATTTGTGTTATTAAAAAATACTTACCTGCTGCTGAACAGCCCCCCCCCCCAGGACTTTTAAATTCAATAAATTGATGCACTATATTATATGTCACTTTATTTATATGATTACTATCAGCAAGTAGTGATTTTCATTCTTTTTTTTCCCTGTGATTTAGGATTTTTTTCTCCTTTCTTATTTGTGCATTTATAATTTTTGTGAGATACCTTTACCACGTATTTATACATCTTAGGTACTTATGTACTGACTAGGATAGTGTTTTATATGTCTATTGGATTCATCTTTAGTATTGTTATTTACTTCACATTCATTATTTACCTCTAACAGCACAGCACCATGCATTGCAATTTTTGCTGGGAACTCGATGTGTTCTCCAATGATCAGACTTGTTCTGACACATCGCCTCTGTACAGCCATTCGCTGGGAAATTCAGTGTGCCGCTGTTTCTCCTAACAAAGTTCTTATGCCGCTGAGAACAGAGGGAATGTGATCACTAAGGCCCCGTACACACCAGCGGATCTGTCCGATGAAAACGGTCCGCGGACCATTTTCATCGGACATGTCCGCTGCCGGATATTGGTCTGATGGCTGTACACACCATCAGACCAAAATCCCCGCGGAAAACAAACGCGGTGACATGTCGCGACATCGCCACGACGATGACACGACAACGTGCGCGACCCTGGAAGGTCAATGCTTCCACGCATGCGTCGAATCACTTTGACGCATGCGAGGGATGGCGGCCGATCGGACGTGTCCGGTGAGTCTGTACAGACGACCGAACACGTCCGACGGACAGGCTTCCGGCGGACATGTTTCTTAGCATGCTAAGAAACATTTGTCCGCTGGAAAAAGTCCGCTCGGCCGGGAATGCGGTCCGGTCGGCTGTACACACGACCAAACATATCTGCTGAAACTGGTCAGCGGACCAGTTTCAGCAGACATGTTCGGTCGTGTGTACGAGGCCTTAGAAAAGGGCAAATGTATGCCTTTCATTTAGATTTTTCAACTGAATTGGTTATTTTACAAAGGTGAGGTTTTACAAAAACTCTAATTTCTGAAGCAAATATATATCTATATATATATATAGATATATATATCTATATATATAAAACTCAACGTGTGTGTGTATGTATGTTCCAGCATCACGTCCAAACAGCTATAGATATTAACATGAAACTTGGCACACATGTTACTTATATGTCAGCAACAAACATAGGATAGGTGGTTTAACCCTTACCCACCCCCATTTGCCATGGTCGGGGTTTTCTTTAAAGTCCCATTCAACTCTATGGGAAATACATGTTACTTCATAACTTCCAAACGGCTGTACATATTTCGATAACACTTGGTCACATGTTACTTATATGTCCACTTAAACTATAGGATAGTTAATTTATCCCTTAACTACCCCCATTTGTGAGGGTCGGGATTTTTGTTTAAAGTCCCATGCAAATCAATGGGAAATGTATGTTCCCACATAACTTCTGTACGCCTGGAGATATTTCAATAATACCTGGTACACATATTACTTATATGCCAAATAAAAATATATGACAGTTAAATTAACCCTTACCTACACCCTTATATAAAAGATGGGTATATTTATATTACTATGATTTTCCTCCCCAAAAGGTTAAGATAGGAAGATCGGGCAACGCCGGGTATTCAGCTAGTATATATATATATATTGTTTTTATATGAGAGCCCATAATTCAACTGAATACCTAGTAATTACTCCACTCCAATATAATTATTCTTTGCTCCCTTGGAGTAAATATAAAGGCTACCTGTTTGGTGATCGTCTTGGCCCACGTCTTCAGTCAAATTCTGTGGGGAAAAAAAAGTAAAGTAAAAAAAAATAATAAGATCAGCTAGATGCTGTGAAACAGACACCTGCCATTATTATGTAATTTTTACTAAAGCTACTTTTACATATTCAGGGCAAACCCAGATATTCCCCTGAAATATAATTGTCACTATCTCTTTATTTACAAGGAACATCAGTGAAATGTATACATAACACAGCAGAATAGTTTATTTCCTCCTATGTGCCTTGGATTGTTCATGTAATATTTGAGTATGAACTGCATCTCGGTGAAGGCGCTATAAAGGACCAGGTGACATCTTTGAGGCATAGGCTTTTTTCCTATTAAGCACTCAGAAACAGAATGTTTGGGAGGTCGTATGAATCCGGCAAGGAGCTGATGTGCAATCAGGTAGTGGAACACGTACTGGACACATTATGAGGTGGAGCATCCTCACAGCTTATTCACATGATATTTGGACTTTTTTATTGCACTATTTATAATGTTTTCGCTTTATATCATTTGATGCACGGTCGTATTATTCACTACAAAAATATATGTCTTTATTAATGCTTTGATATATTTAAAGAGATCGTGCATCTCATGTATTTATTCATTTAGGCCCAGATTCTCAAAGGAGATACGACGGCGTATCTCCAGATACGCCGTCGTATCTCTGAGTCTGAGCCGTCGTATCTATGCGCCTGATTCTTAGAATCAGTTACGCATAGATTTCTATTAGATCCGACCGGCGTAAGTCTCTTACTCCTTCGGATCTTAACTGCATATTTACGCTGGCCGCTAGGGGCGTGTACGCTGATTTACGCCTAGAAATATGTAAATCAGCTAGATACGCGAATTCACGAACGTACGCCCGGCCGACGCAGTACGCATACGCGGTTTACGTTAGGCTTTTCCCAGCGTAAAGTTACCCCTGCTATATGGTGGCGTACATTCGGCGTACCAATGTTAAGTATGGACGTCGTTCCCGAATCGAATTTTTTAAAATTTACGTTGTTTGCGTTAGTCGTCCGTGAATGGGGCTGGACGTCATTTACGTTCACGTCGAAACCAATACGTCCTTGCGGCGGGATATTCCACGGACGGTGCATGCGCCATTCGTGAAAAACGTCAATCACGTCGGGTCACATAACATTTACATAAAACACGCCCCCCCTGTTCCACATTTGAATTAGGCGGGCTTACGCCGGCCTATTTACGCTACGCCGCCGCAACTTACGGAGCAAGTGCTTTGAGAATACAGCACCTGCCCGTCTAAGTTGCGGAGGCGTAACGTAAATCGGATACGTTACGCCCGCACAAAAATACGCCGATCTACGAGAATCTGGCCCTCAGTATATGGTTTTGCACAATTTTTCTGTAGTTGCACCTTGCATATTAAAAGTCAAATTTTGCATTCAGTACAGCAGAATGGTAAGCCTAAAGTCAAAGTTCACCTTTCAATTTAGGAGAGCCTATTTTTCTTTTAACATTACATGACAAGACACACAACTGAAGAAAATCAGTTAAATTCGCAACAGCCTTTTTTACCGCAAGCTTGCACTCACAAAAAAGCGTTTGCCACTCATGTAGCAAATGCAAATTGCATCCAGAATGCAGACCTAGGGGTTAATGGGGATATTTTTGCTTTAAAATTTGTACTCCCCTTTTGTGCATTTTTTTTTCTATAGGGGCCTTGATGAGACTGAGAGATTTGGCATTCTATGTACCTTTGCAGCAACAGGACTTTTATAATATTGAGCTAATGTTCACTTTTAAGCTGACCTCCAAATAAGCAAATATTGTCTACATACAAGAGCCATGTGTATTCCAAATTTGAGTCTTGGGTGTGCGTTGTGCATTTCTTCCAAATCCATGCAGTAAACCAGTGTGAAACTTTGCCTCTATGCAGGAGCTTGCTGTAATAAAGACTGAATAGCCATTAATAATAAGATGAAAATGGAACAAACTTTATCTAGTTAACCTTACGTTCTCATACTTACAGAATGAACTGCAGCTTAAAGTGGAAGTCCATGCAAAATCTAAAATCTCTGCATCTATAGACTCCAGGGATTTAACACTAACCTCTCTGTAAAGAAAAAACAAGTATACATACCGACCGGATCCCATGCTGAGCTGTCAGCCACAACCTCTCTGTGTAGGTGGGTGCAGAGGAGACGGAGGACAATGGAAGCCCCATAGTAACTCTATTAGCTAGATTCAGGTAGGCAGGAGTAGCGTTGTGGCGGCGTAGTGTATCGTGTTTACACTACGCCGCCATAAGTTAGTGAGGCAAGTACATGATTCACAAAGTACTTGCCTGCTAAGTTACGGCGGCGTAGCGTAAATCGGGCGGACGTAATGGCGCCTAATTCAAATTCGGCTGAGGGGGCGTGTTTTATGTTAATAGGGGGTGACCTGACGTGATTGACGTATTTTACGAACGGCGCATGCGCCGTCCGTGTACATATGCCAGTGTGCATTGCGGCCAAGTACGCTGCACGGTCCTATTGGTTTCGACGTGGACATAAATGACGTAAGTCCCTATTCACGGACGACTTACGCAAACAACGTAAAATTTTCAAATTTGGATGCGGGAACGACGGCCATACTTAAAATTACTATTCCTGCTATTTGATGGAATAACTTTAGGCCTGAAAGTGCATTACGTAAATGGCGTATCTTTACTGTGTCGGGCAAGCGTACGTTCGTGAATCGGCGTATCTACTCATTTACATATTCTAGGCAGACCGCAATGGAAGCGCCGCCTAGCGGTCAGCCTAAGAATTACACTTTAGGATACGACGGTGTAAGACACTTACGCCGCTCGTATCTGAGCCTAATTTAAGCATATCTGGTTTCCAGAATACGCTTAAATTTGCGTCGGCGTATCTACTGATACGCCGGCCTAACTCTCTGTGAATCACCCCCTATGGGTGAGGTCACTTCCCATTCATTTCACAGCCGTTGTCATCGGTGTCCTCTGCAGAGCTTCCATGGCTGGAGATCGTGTCGGAGCGGGTCAGATTGGCTTCCAAAAAGGTATGTATACTCATCTTTTCTTTACAGGAATAGAGAGGTTAGTGTTAGATCCCTGGTGGCTATAGATGCAGGGATTTTTTGCATGGACTTCCACTTAAAGTGTATTTGCAACACAATTTAATTTTAAAGGATGAGTTCACTTTTTGGAACATGCAACATGTTTCAGCAGCTGCAGACCACCCCCCCCCCCCCGACAAAGAGTGGGGGGTGGGGGTGGATCTTCTCCCCTTACCTGCTGTCATTATTTGAAAATTATGTGTGGGAAGAACGTCATTTAGTCACAGTTACCTGTGAATGCACAAACTACCATTGCAGCTGATGATTTGTAGTTTGGAATGAACTGTGAGGATGCTAATGAGCGGCTGTGTAGTTCATGCAGCTTGTAAGCTTGTAAACAGTCAGCCCATATGTAGGTATGTGCTAAAAGCTGCAGGGCTTGTCTGCAGGAGTCTGGCATTGAACCCTGTTCCACTGATCACAAATGCAATGCTTTCCAGACTCCTTAAAGGGGTTGTAAAGGTTCAGTTTTTTTTTTAATTAACAAACATGTCATACTTACCTCCGCTGTGCACTTGGGTATGCAAAGAGTGGCCCCGATCCTCCTCTTCTGGGGTCCCTCTGCGGCGCTCCTGGCTCCTCCTCTTCTCGAGTGTCCCGTCGGAAAATCGCTCTCCTATAGGACACCCGTGTGAGTGCAGTCCAGTGTCCTGCTGCTTCTGCGTCTGTTGACACAGACAGTAAGACGCGGCTCCGCCCCCGGCACCTGCATCATTGGATTTGATTGACAGCAGCGGAAGCCAATGGCTGTGCTGCTATCAATCTATCCAATCAGGACACGAGACACCGGCCGGAGCTGGTGTACTCGTTCCTGTCGCAGGAATTACAGGGCTCAGGTAAGTCAAAGGGGGGCTCGGGGGCTCTGCTGCAGTAAAGAATGTTTTTCACCTTAATGCATGAATGAAACGCTGAGGGTTTATAACCCCTTTAATAAAAATTAATAAATGCATATTTTGTTCCTGTAAAAATATATGCATTTAATATTTTTTCCCAAAAGATGAACTTATCCTTTAATAATAAACGGCTGCAGAGAATCTAATAAATTAGATACAAACTACAAAAAAAAAAAAAAAATCGTATTTATTTTCGAATAATATTCTTTTTATTACCAGCCTGTTGAGAGTGTGATATATCTTGTGAATATTTGCCAGTGTTGATAGATGAGAGTTCAGCTGAAAATCTGAAATCAGATAAAAAAAAATTATATTTTACATATCACACAAACACATACATACATACTACCCATATAGTTACATAGTTACATAGTTAGTCAGGTTGAAAAAAGACACAAGTCCATCCAGTTCAACCACAAAAAAACAAAATAAAAAACACAGTAAAATCCTATACACCCAACTCCATACCCACAGTTGATCCAGAGGAAGGCAAAAAACCCCAGCAGAGCATGATCCAATTTGCTATGATATCAAATTGCAGGCTGCATGTACCATGAATACAACGCTTCTCTTCATACAAGAAAAACAGAATGGAATGAGGGAAAGCTGGAGCAAGCCACTGCGGACCTAAAATGCTAGTTTCCTGAATACCTCCGATTTCAATATTTTAAGTCATTGGTCTGGAATAAGGGCAGTATACAGGTACATTTGGAGTAAAGTCAGAATTACTTAACCCCCCCCCAACAAAAAATAATAATAAATAGAGATGCCATCATTTTATTCAGCAAATGGTAGTGCAATGATAAGACATAACATTTCTTGGAGCTGTGCATCCTCAGAAATCCTACACACTTTAAAGCGGGATTCCACCCGTCAATTATTATTTTTTTTTTTAAAGTCAGCAGCTACTAACAGTGTAGCTGCTGCCTTTAATAAGGACACTTACCTGTCCTACTCGCTCGCGCTGATGGCCCCCCCCCCCCCCCGATACCGATCTCTCGATCAGTGCAGGTCCCGCGCCGCCATTCACACTAAGGGAAACAGGCAGTGAAACCTTTACTGCTTCACTGCCAGTTTCCTACTGCGCATGCACGAGTCTCGCGCCGACTTGTGAATGGGCAGCTGCTCTCTGGGAACACACACAGTTCCCAGAAAGCAGCGTGCCCCATTCACTAGAAGAAGATGAAGAAGAAGGTAGACCGCGGCTACGGAAGAGGCAGATGATGGACTTCTGCATAGCAACAGGTATTTCAGGTGAGTATAAAAAAAATTCTATTTTTTTTCTAGGATTTTTGGTCTAAAAAAAAATTCCTGGGTGGAACTCCACTTTTAGTCAGTCCAGGTTATGGACATTCACATATTTATATTGTTATGTAATAAATTAGCTCTAAAACAAGCCCTGTTGACCTCTGTAGCTGTGGAGTGTCTACAGCCAAATCTCTCAAGTGCTTTCAAGACTTAAAGCACTACTAAAGGAATATTTTTTTTTTTTTTTTAAATAACAAACATGTCATACTTACCCTTCACAGTGCAGTTAGTTTTGCACAGAGTGCCCCTGATCCATGTCTTCTGGGGTCCCTCGGCATCTGTCTCTGGTCCTTCCCGCAATTAGTCACCACAGTCATGCGAACTATCACAACTCCCAGTGGATGGCTGTAGAATCCCAGGTTGATAGAGGGAAGTGATAGAGGGAAGTGTAACAGCCCTTGCGTGTGGCAGATAGTAAGGTCCCGCCGGCATGCAGATATGAATGCACAGCAAAGGAGCCCTTCAGATGGACACGGCAAGCCCCGCCGGTGGCCGTGACTTCACCGGATCTCCGACGGAACTCCCTAAAGGCCTGGAAGCCGGCAGAGAGGTGAGTACCAATCAAAAGAATTTTGATTGATCAAAAAAATTAAAGATTAATCTAGGAATTAATAGTTAATTTCCACAGCCCTAGATATAATAAAATATTTACACAAATGTGAGGGGTGTAGTGATGTGTAAACATAAGAAAAAATAGTCCATATGCTATGATAATAAAAAAACTGAGTGGTATCTACATGATAGAAATTCAGTTGATATACTGATCCAACACCGTATTATTAACTGAATTTCTATCACAGAGATACCACTCTGCTTTTTTATTATCATAGCATATGGACTATTTTTCCTATGTTTACACATTACTGCTCACTGGGTGTGTAATACTTATGTATGTGTTGTTGCTTTACCTAGCGCCACTATTTACCTTTTAACCTGTTTGGTAGATCTGTTTAATCATACTTGTCTGATTTTCTCTGTGGCGCAGTGTTAAAATCTTGGATAACAGCTCGTTGTGAGATCTGATTGAGTAAAGCAAGAATGCTTTCAAAAATATATTTTTAAATTGTTTATTTTTATCAGTTTATGAAAGGCAAAGTGAGTGAACAGAAGAAAAATCTCAGTCAAATCAATATTTGGTGCGACTAACCTTTGACTCCAAATCAGCACCAATTCTTACACTACAGGGATTTTGTAGGATTAAAGGGGTTGTAAAGGTAAAAAAAAAATCCCCTAAATAGCTTCCTTTACCTTAGTGCAGTCCTCCTTCACTTACCTCATCCTTCCACTTTTAAATGTCCTTATTTCTTCTGAGAAATCCTCACTTCCTGTTCTTCTGTCTGTAACTCCACACAGTAATGCAAGGCTTTCTCCCTGGTGTGGAGAAAGCCTCTTGAGGGGGCGAGCAGGAGTGTCAGGATGCCCACTAACACACAGCTCCTTTCTCTATCTGCAAAGTAGAGTGTCCTGACTCTCCTGCTCGCCCTCTCCCCTCAAGAGGCTTTCTCCACACCAGGGAGAAAGCCTTGCATTACTGTGTGGAGTTACAGACAGAAGAACAGGAAGTGAGGATTTCTCAGAAGAAATAAGGAAATTTTTAAAAGCAATATCGAAGGATGAGGTAAGTGAAGGAGGACTGCACTAAGGTAAAGGAAGCTATTTAGGGAAAAATGTTTTACCTTTACAACCCCTTTAAGCCTCGTACACACGGTTTGATTGTTGGCAAGGGATTGTCTGTTGACCGACTGTTGTCCTAAATTCATACCGTTAGTACGCTCTTTTTGACAATTGTTGTCAAATTTTTTCTGCACTGAAATTCCTCGTAGTACGTCACTACATCCATGTTTGTGGCAATTGTCCAACAATCGAACCGTGTGTGCCCAGGCTTTAGAGTAAGGTGTATGATTAGCCAATTATAACAAGCAGGTACTATTTATCATCAATTTCATATGTAGGTTGAAACACAGCCAATAACAGAAACAGCTGTGTATGAGTGTTAAAACTGAGTAAGGAACAAACAAACTCTGCTACTAAAGGTGAGGTTGTGGAAGACAGTTTTGTGTCACAGGCCACATACACCATTGAAAGACTGAGCACAGCAGCAAGTCACACGGTAGTTCTACTGCATCAGCACGGCCCCCCCCCCCCCCCCCCCAGGCAAAGATTTCAAAGCAGACTGGGGGTTCAAGACATGCTGTTCAAGCTTTTTTGAAGAAGCACAAAGAAAAACAGGCAATGTTGAGTACTGTAGAAGCACTGGTTGGACAAGGAAACGTAACCACTTGCTTACTGGGCACATATACCCCCTTCCTGCCCAGGCGAAATTTCAGCTTTCAGCACTGCGTCGCTTTGAATTAAAATCGCGCGGTCGTGCGACGTGTCTCCCAAACAAAATTGACGTCCTTTTTTTCCCCACAAATAGAGCTTTCTTTTGGTGGTATTTGATCACCTCTGCGGTTTACATTTTTTGCACTATAAACAAAAAAAGAGCGACAATTTAAAAAAAAAAAACAATATTGTTTACTTTTTGCTATAATAAATATCCATTTTTTTTTTTTTTAAAACAATTTTTTTTTGCAGTTTAGGCCGATATGTATTCTACATATTTTTGGTAAAAAAAAAAAAAAAATCGCAATAAGCGTATAGTGATTGGTTTGCACAAAAGTTATAGTGGCTACAAAATAAGGGATAGAATTCTGACATTTTTTTTTTACTAGTAATAAGGCGATCTGCGAATTTTGTCAGAACTGCGATATTGCGGCGGACACATTTTTGGGACCATTCACATTAATACAGCGAACAGTGCTATAAAAATGCATTGATTACTGTATAAATGTGACTGGCAGGGAAGGGGTTAACACTAGGGGGCGAGGAATGGGTTAAATGTGTATCCTGGGAGTGATTCTTACTGTGGGGGGAGGGGACTGACTGGGGGAGGTGACCGATGCTGTGTCCCTATGTACAAGGGACACAGCATCTGTCTCCTCTCCCTGACAGGACGTGGAGCTCTGTGTTTACACACAGAGCTCCACGTCCCTGCTGTCATTGCCGATCGCAGGTACCTGGCGGGCATCACGGCCGCCAGGCACGCGCATCGGCATCTCGGGGATGCGCCGGGTGCGCGCGTGCCCCCCAGTGGCCGGAGGACGTCAAAAGACATCCTCACGGATTTATAGAACCTCCTTGAGGCCGTCTTTTGACATACGCCCGGGTCTCAGGTAGTTAAAGTGGTTGTAGACCTCAGTCATGAAATCTGAACAAAGCACATTCAGTGTTTACTGGTCTCTCTCCAAAGATCGGAGTGTCATTTCTGGTGCTTTGTTCCTCTGTTATAAGCATGTGTCACTTCTGACAAGTTGTCCCAACACCATAGATGACACCTACATTTTCTTGGCTTTGCCAATTATCAGAAATGTATTTGTAATTTCTTTCCTCTGGTCAAACCCCTGACTGATATGACCAGGAAGGACAGCAACCCAAAGAATTGGTCCCCAGACGCCATTAAATCCTTTGGATCCCTCAAGACCACTTTGCTACAGCTCCTGTGCTGGCACTTCCTGATCCTATGTTACCCTTTATTCTTGAAGTTGAGGTGTCTGAGACTGGAGTAGCCGCTCTCCTGTCTCAACGTCCTACCTCTGAGAGCTTTGTGCTTCCTGTGGCTACTTTTCTAAAAGATTGTCTCCTGCAGAATGCAATTACAAGATTGGGGACAAAGAATTATTAGCCAACATTTAAGCTCTTATAGCGGAGGTCTACACAAAAGTGGAACTTCCGCTGTCCTGATCCCCCCTCCGATGTCACATTTAAGGGGAGAGGGGGCTGCAGATACCTGTATAATGCAGGCATTTGCACCCACTTCCGGGCATCCATAGCCACAGAATCTGCGGGGATCTATGCCACTCCCCCACTGTCTTCTGGGAGACACACGGGTCCCAAAAAACAGCAGGGACCATTCGGATTGCGCAGCACGACTCTCGCATGCGCAGTAGGGAACCAGGAAGCGAAGCCGCAAGGTTTCACTTCCCGACTCCCTTTACCGAAGATGGCGGCGGTAGCATCCGAGGACCAAGGAACGGGTCGGCCTCGGGTGCCGACATCGCGGGCACCCTGGACAGGTAAGTGTCCTTATTTTAAAGTATTTGTAGCTGCTGACTTTAAAAAAAAAGGAAAATCGGCGGACCTCCGCTTTAAGGAATGGAGGCATCTCCTCGAGGGAAATTCGGTGCCAGTCCTCATTTTAACTGACCATAAGAACCTCACATGTTTTGTCTGAAGCCAAACGTTCATCTCCCAGAAGGGCACGGTGGCCCCCTTTTCTGTCATCCATGTTACCTAAGATTTTATTTCCGCAAGGAAATCCACTTGAGTACAGGTTCAAAAATCCTTGCAACGCACCAACAAGAGGTACAGACTCCATGCTGACCACCACTGCCTACCTGTGCCCTCCTACTAAATTGAGGAAAGTGTCTGGCTATCTTCTTATAACCTCCAACTCAGTGTCCCATCACTAAAACTGCCACCTCGCTATATTGGGCCTTTCTGCATACTCCATAAGATTAACCCAGTGACACATCAGATCCTTCAAACATGCAGATTTCCAAAATATTCCATGTTTCCTTATTAAAACCTTTTGTGTGCAACCGCTATACCACTTCAGCATCATGCCCTCGCTTAGTTTAAGTTGACAACCATGAGGAATATGAAATACAATCCATCATTGATTTCCATAGGCATTGTGGACACATACAATACCTTGTTCACTGGAGAGGTTACGGTCCGGAGGAACGCTCTTGGGTCTCAAGCCTGGATGTACAAGCTCCTGCCCTCCACCTTTCCATAGACATTTCCCCAATCAAGCCTGGTGCTCCACTGAGGGGGGAAGGGGTCTTGGAGGAGGGGGTACTGTCAGGGCTGGGCTCCTGCTATATACTAACAGCTCTTTCTTTCAGTGCACAGAGGCTGTTCAGACATCGGTTAACCACTTGCTGACTAGGCCTGGGAGGGCGTACAATGATGTCCTCCCAGATTTGCGCTTACCGCCCGCACCTGGGAGTGCATGTGACCGTGTGATCTTATGGACCAGCCGCATCATGGCCAATGGCCCTTTACCACGTGATCGCTCTGTCCAATGACGAAGCGATCACTTGTCAACAAGCCAGGGAATGTCCAGTTCAGTTTCTCCCCTTGCCTCTCACTGATCGGTACAGTGTGTGAGGAGAGGAGGGAGCAGGTACAGCAGCCCTTGTGGGCTGGATTTGAAGTGCCCACAGCACTGATCTGTGCTCATCCATCCTCATTCTGGCTCATCAATCCCCATCTATGGCTCATCCATTTCCACCCATCCTCATTATGGCTCATTCATCCTCATTTTGGCTCATCCATCGCCATCCATGGCTCACCCATCCTCATTCTGGATCATCCTTCCCCATCCATTCTCATTCTAGCACATCCATGGCTCATTCTTGCCCATCCATGCCACATCAGTGGTCATCCATGCTACATCAGTGGTCATCCATGCCGCATCAGTGGTCATCCATGCCGCATCAGTGATCTTCCGTGCCTCACAAAAAAGTGTAATAGGTAATAAAATTAGATTTGAAATTTATGTCCCTAAAACACGTGATGGTGCATGTTGGGCCTCTGTATGTGGTCAGTCTGTGTAAAAGTCTCACACATGTGGTATTGCCATACTCAGGAGGAGCAGCAGAATTTTTTTCTGGGTGTCATTTTTGTTATGGACATGCCATTTCCAACACATATCTTATACATGGACAACTTTGTGTGTATAAAAAAAAAGTGTTTTCATTTTCTTTCCAAAAAAAATAATCACATTTAGAAGACTCATTATGCCTCAAAGAATATACATTGGGGTGTTTACTTTACAAAATGGGGTCATTTTTTGGTCGTGTCTATTGTCCAGGTGCTCCAGGGCCTTCAAAAGTGTAAGAGGTAGTCAAGAAATGAAATGTGTAATTTATTCTCCTAGAATGCCTGATGGTGCTCCCTGCATGTTGGGCCTCTGTATGTGGTCAGGCTGTGTAAAAGTCTCACACATGTGGTATCTCCATACTCAGGAGGAGTTGCAGAATGTGTTTTGGGGTGTAGTTGCAAGTATGCATATGCCACGTGAGAGAAATAACCTGTAACTATGACAATTTTGTATAAAAAAAATAAAAAACACAACTTTATTTTGCAAATTGTGGAAAAAAATAAAACTTCATAAAACTCTTACTAAATACTTTGAAATGTCTACTTTCGGAAAAGGGGTCATTTGGAGGGTATTGTACTGTCCTGGCTTGTCAGTGTCTCAAGAAATTAGATAGTCCTTCAGTACATCATTTGTGATCAATTTTCAGTGATTGGCACCATAGCTTGTAGACTCTATGGACCCTTTCACACGCACGTGTCTGTGTACGGGCTCCGCTTTGCTCAGCAGGGATCGCTCCATCCATCCCTGCTGAGAAGGCAGATGACAAATCTGTCTGTGCAGGGACCAACCTGTCAGAGCGCCGCTCTCCTCTATGGGGGAATCGGATGAAGACATACCGTAGTCGGATGTCAGCGGGCATGTCACCGCTAACATCCGTTCAAGTCTGACTAAAAAACTGACAGGTACCGAGGGGCTGTTGTGCAAAGGAAATTGGCGAATAGTGCCCCGCGGCTCTCACTCATGGCTAGCGTGTGTTCCACCTTCGATGGAAGACAACCAAAGGCACGGGAAGTAGCGTGACCAAGTACCTTCTCGACATAAGTTTTGCGTGTTTTACGTCATGAGGAAGCGTACCCGATGACGTGAAACACACGAAACGTACGTCAAGGTTGTCTGCCATCGACGGTGGAACGCACGCTAGCCACAAGTGCCTCAGTGCCGGGTGATGGCACAATTCATGTAAGCAGCCAGTTGGCATTTGTATTTTACTTATTTTAAATAAAACAGGATTACACTATTGGTTCCTTCCATTTTTCTTTCACATATCCCATTTGTGATCCTCGTCAGTTTGAGCAGCTCATACAGTTTCCAATATTGCAGCAAGCAATATCTTGCTAAAGCATGAAAAGAAGGAATGGAGTTGCGCTAAAAAAAACGTGACTTTCTCAAAAAATAGTGAACACTATAAAGTCCCAAAAGAAGAAGAAAAATCTTCTTTATTCCAATATCAACTCTGTGAAAGTTCTGTGCATAATCAGATAATCATGTGGAATCACAACGTGTGGAAAGATCTGGATCAATGTTCCCTGAGAGTGCTGACCCTTACCAGATATTCAGATCCAAAGGATCAAGCCAAGCGGATTAGCCACACACCTGGGCTGCATAGGAGATCAGGATCTTGATAAGGTCTTCCCAGCAGTGGATCAGTGGAACATCCAGAAAGCAAAAAAAATAAAACTAGATAGTGTGATATTGTCAGGTAATCACACACAGAAATTCCCCCTGTGACTGGCAGACGGACAGTGTGACATGCAAACCACCACCTAAAAACACACTGACCCTTACCAGAGATCTGGGTATAAACAAATCGAAAACACACGGGGGATATGGGCAGCCACTGGAAATGAATTCTCCCACAGACAATCCTCGGATTCACCAAAGTGTATTAGACAATCCGCGGTCATGGAGGAAGAAACTCACAATGGTGTGATAACGTTTAAGCATTTAATGGGCAAAAATGTAATACACTTACATAAGTGTAAGTGTATTACATTACACAAGTGGATTGTCTGTGGGAGAATTCATTTCCAGTGGCTGCCCATATCCCCCGTGTGTTTTCGATTTGTTTATACCCAGATCTCTGGTAAGGGTCAGTGTGTTTTTAGGTGGTGGTTTGCATGTCACACTGTCCGTCTGCCAGTCACAGGGGGAATTTCTGTGTGTGATTACCTGACAATATCACACTATCTAGTTTTATTTTTTTTGCTTTCTGGATGTTCCACTGATCCACTGCTGGGAAGACCTTATCAAGATCCTGATCTCCTATGCAGCCCAGGTGTGTGGCTAATCCGCTTGGCTTGATCCTTTGGATCTGAATATCTGGTAAGGGTCAGCACTCTCAGGGAACATTGATCCAGATCTTTCCACACGTTGTGATTCCACATGATTATCTGATTATGCACAGAACTTTCACAGAGTTGATATTGGAATAAAGAAGATTTTTCTTCTTCTTTTGGGACTTTATAGTGTTCACTATTTTTTGAGAAAGTCACTTTTTTTTAGCGCAACTCCATTCCTTCTTTTCATAGTATCTTTTGTTTGTATAAACATTTTGAGTTTGCAGCTGTTTTTATTATTGTTATAGATAAGCGCACTTTTTCCATTTCTTGCTAAAGCATGACTGACCTGCTTTTTTTAAAATAAAGAAGTCAACACCATCTGGTATTGACCACTTTGGGTGTCTAGCCTCTAGTTGGTGAAGGTGTACTTATAAATCGCCAGCAATCAGAAGAATCAACCACTTATCAGTGTTACTCCAAATTGGACTTTTTTTTATTCATATTTCAATAATTGTTCTAAAGTGTGTGTCATTTTAACCTCTTTTGCTAATGTTTTTGCACAAGTCGTTTTTGCATGCGTATAAATTGTTTGCACTATATTATGATCTTTTGAAAATGGATTATAGATATTGTCAGTTACATGCACAGTTGCACTTTATATTTGTTTTAACCAGAGCGCCCCCTATCTTCTATCCAATATTGTTCTCGTAGTATATCAAGCCAGGGGTAGCAGCCTATTTTATTCACATATACAAACACTTTTTTTTAGTTATCAGGCACAATGTATCCTTTAGTTTTCATACAAATAGTGTAGCTGCTGACTTTTATTATTAGGGCACTTACCTTTTCATGCATCCAGCGGTGTCCTCAACCAAGTCGATTCTTTAATCGGCCATCAGGTGCTGGAACCATCATCTTGACTAAGGTAAACCGGCAATGAAGCCTTACGGCTTCACAGCCAGTTATTCTCCTACTGCGCTTTGTGAATGGGCCACAGTCTTCTAGGACCTGTAATGTGTACCAAAAGGCCTTGAAGGGGGGTTTGAAATTCTGGCTCAGTTCACTGTGGTGAACAGAGCCAGAAGAGGGAACGGTACCTGTCCAAACCAGGTTTCCACTCCCCCCCTCTCCCTCAAAAGGGGCCAAGTGTGGCAGCGGAGGGGGGAGGAGGCAGACAAGCAGAGCATCCTCTTTTGGGTGGAGCTCTGCTTTACACTAGACATGTGCACAGAAATTTTTTTCGTTTTTTTTTGTTCTGTTTCATATCGTTCCGTAGGTTCATTTCCGTTCGTTTTTCGTAAGATGCCCGTTTTCCTGTTCGTTCCCGTTCGTTTTTCGTACGACGAGATTTTTTCGTATTCCGATCGTTTCGTATTTTCGTTACCGTTTTATTTTCGTACATGCGGGATGGTTCGTTATTATGTTTAATTCATGTTCATTACTTGTTAGACAATAATTTTCGTGAATTTTCGTCAATGATTTGCATTCTGTATTTTGAATTCCTTTTTCTGTTCGTATTTTCAATCGTATGCTCATATGACATCTATAACAATTTGTTATAGATGTCATATGAACATGCGACTGAAAATACGAACAGAAAAAGGATTTTCGTCATTTTGTACTTTCGTAAATATATCGCGGGATTCGCGGCACTTTCAACACGCGGCTCATCCATATTAACTATTGTTAAGCCCATACACTTGGTCAGACTTTTTTAACAACAAACATAAAAACGATCGTTTTCCGTTCGTTCTCAGAAAATTTGTTCGTTTTTAAACTCCATCAGAAAACCATTTTTGGGTTCAAAAGTCTGGCCAACTGATCTCCCTTCAGATGAAAATCCACAGAAAAGTTTATTTGGCTTTACTGTACTACTCAGCACAAAAGAGAAGCTGCTTTACAAACTACACTCACTGCCCATTCAAAAAAACGAAAATGACATCTATAATAAAAGATTTCTATTCTGTATTTTGGGTCCTTTTTCTTTTGGTGTTTTCGGTCGTGTGTTCGTGTGACATCTGTGGCAAAAGATTTGCATTCTGTTGAATCCAAAATACAAACAGAAAAAAGGAATTCAAAATACAGGGTGCGGGTCTTTTGTTGTGGATGTCGTGTGAGCATACGACTGAGGGTGCGAACAGAGAAGGGATTCAAACAGGATACAGAATGCAAATCTTTTGTTGGGGATGTCGTGTGAACATACGGCTGAGGATACGAACAGAGAGGGGATTCAAACAGGATACAGAATGCAAATCTTTTGTTATAGATGTAATTTTTGTTCTTTTGCCGTTTTCGTTTTGTCGTATTTTCGTCAGATCGTTCGTTCGTATTTGCGGTTGTTCGTTATGCAGCTCATTCGTAATCCCGTCGTTTTCGTATTTTGGTGCTTTATTTTTTTCGTATGTACACATTATTCTGCGGGTACGAAAATGAACATTTTCGTACGAAAATAACATTCGTACGAACGGGAATGCACATATCTACTTTACACATGACTGGCAGTCCAGGTCTGAAACAGGCATGAGATTAGTATTGTTCCATCTAAAGGTTCTGTAATTGTAATGACTGTGGGGAGATTTTTCCTGACAGTCCTTCTCTGTGTTTACCTAGAGGGTTATACATTTTAGACAGTCCAGCTTCAGGTATAAATGTCAGTTCTGGGGTCAGCCAAGCATTTATGTTTATGCTGTGGAGTGCAAAGAAACACACAGTATGGATAAAATATTTCCCTAGAGTTCTCCGAACTGAACTCTATTTTTTTCCATGACAACTATAGCGGAGGTTGGATTTGCCATGCTGTTCAACCACTATTAAAAGTGGTTTTAAACCCTCACATACCCAGTGAAGTGAACACCCTTTGGATGATACACACAGATGAAACAAATAAGTTTTACTTGTATATCAGCTGTCTTCCCCTTTCTACACCCTTTGAAAAGTGCAGATTGTTAAAAATCTTTATCATCTTTCAGAAGTATATAGGGGTGGGTGGGGAGTCTGCAGGTACACTGTGTGAGAGCTGATTGGAGGAAAAGAACACCCCCCCCCCCCTCCACATAGGTGGAAGAACGAAGGAACATGTAGAGCTGTATTCTGAATAGACAAGCTCCGTGCTCATCTCCCCCTAAGCTCCTCCCTGATACAAATTTTTAGCTCATGTGTCGGAGAACTTGTTAGAAGTGACTCATGCTGATAATAGAGGAATGAAGCACCAGAGAGAAATGACACCTAGAGCTTTGGCGAGAGAGACACAAGTAAACACTACAGGTATAAGTGCTTAATTCACATTTCATGAATGGGGTTTATAACTAGGAAAAAGAGAAGGGTTTGGGACTTTAAATGAGATGCGTTTAAATGCAAACAGTTAGGCCTCGTACACACGACCGGATCTGTCTGTTGGGATTTATCCGCGGATCAGTTCCAGCAGACAAATCCGGTCGTGTGTACGGCCTAGCGGACATTTTTCGGCGGAGATTTCTCCAGCCGACGGTTTTCAAGCGGATAAAAATTTCTTAGCATGCTAAGAAATCTATCCGCTGGAAACCTGTCCGTTGGACTGAGCCGGTCGTCTGTACAGACTCACCGGATAAGTCCAAGCGATCCCCATCCCTCGCATGCGTCGAAGTATTTACCTTCCAGGGTCGCGCACGTCGCCGCGTCATCGTCGTGGCGACGGCGCGGCCACGTCACTGCGTATGTTTTCCGCTGGGATTTTGATCTGATGGTGTGTACAGCCATCAGATCAAAATCGGGAGCAGAAATGTCCGCTGGAAACGGTACGGCGGACCGTTTCCAACGGATATCCTCTCGTGTGTGTACAGGGCCTAAGGCTCCATTCACACCTAGGCGTTTTGTCGCCTGTAGCGCGATGCTATTGCAGCCTGAAATACGCTGGAGGGGTGATTTAACATTGTCGGCTATGGAGATGGTTCACATCTCCACGCCGAAAACGCCTGAAGCTCAAAACAAGTCCCGGACCCATTTTTCAAGCGGCGTTCGGCATAGCCGACAATGTTAATCACCCCTCCGGCGTATGTTAGGCTTAAAAAAGCCGCGTTTTGTCGCGGCAAATCGCAGGACAAAACGCTGCAATTTGTCGCGGAAAATCGTGGTAAAATACGCCGCGTTCAGGTGTGAATGCAGCCTAAGTATAAATAAATAAGGTTGTATGCGTAATAACCAGGCTAAAACTTACCAACCAATCAGCAGGCCAAATTCAACTGTCTAACTTTGTATGTTAAAAGCGGAGGATTGGTTGCACACATTTGCAAATATATGGTTAAGCTACAGGCCTCGCCAAGGCTCTCTGCATTCCTGTAGTCCTAACTAAACTTTTATGGTTTCCTCAATGGAGGCATACAAGTACTAATGAGTAGATGGAGGGCAGGTGACTAGGGGTGTGTGTCACCACCTCCATCTAGGATTGGTATAGTAGTAGAGAGCACTGGAAAAAAAAACGCATAAAGGTATATGTATAAACGTATCAAAAAACGCATCTCCATCCCTGATGATATGAATGGAACATGGATTGGGACTTTGAATGAGGCATATGAAAAACACATGCCTCCATCCCTGATAATGGAAAAAGAGAAGGATTTGGGACTTTAAATGAGATGCGTTTAAATGCAAACAGTAAGTATAAATAAATAAGGTTGTATGCTCATGTGTCAGAGAACTTGTTAGAAGTGACTCATGCTGATAATAGAGGAATGAAGCGCCAGAGAGAAATGACACCTAGAGCTTTGGTGAGAGAGACACAAGTAAACACTACAGGTATAAGTGTTTAATTCACATTTCATGAATGGGGTTTATAACTAGGAAAAAGAGAAGGGTTTGGGACTTTAAATGAGATGCGTTTAAATGCAAACAGTAAGTATAAATAAATAAGGTTGTATGCGTAATAACCAGGCTAAAACTTACCAACCAATCAGCAGGCCAAATTCAACTGTCTAACTTTGTATGTTAAAAGCGGAGGATTGGTTGCACACATTTGCAAATATATGGTTAAGCCACAGGGCCGATGTTACCACTAGGCAAACTAGGCAGCCGCCTAGGGCGCACTGCTGCCTAGGATGCCCGGCCACTGGTTTTACTACTCTCTTCTCTCTGCTGTATGCAACCAAGTCTCAGCATCAGCCGCCGCTCAGTTCGCTCATAGTGTCAGAGGCACAGCGGTGGAGGACTTTGTCCCGACTCCAGAATGAATGGAAGCAAGCAAACATTCATTAATGGGCACTGGTGAGGCTGCATTAGATGGACACTTCAATAAAAAGGTGGGGTATATATGGGCAGGGCAAAGTGGGGTCAGGGGTGGAGCCAAGGAGGGGGGGCAAAATGAGGTTTCGAGTAGGGTGTCAAAAATCTTTGCACCAGTCCCGCCTACTTTAATTTAATTTCTGTACAGACGGGTGCACAAAAAATAAAGGCCTTCTTCTCCCAAGTGACTTTTGCACCAGACTGTGGAGAGCAGACAGTCGTTTCATCTTTAGTCTGACTACGGGCCGGGTAATGTGAGAAGAGATGTCGCCTAGGAAAGACTTGTGCTCTTGAACTGTACACAGTTGGAGCAACCCAACACTAAAAACATGGTTGTTGTGGAAGAGAACTGTTTAAATTTGAATAATACTGCAAAGTTACTGGTTCCCTTACAGGTTCACTTAAAGGCAACTGTGCATTCAGGCTCTTATAATGCATAACGGACAAAAAAAAAGGGTGGGTTTTGATATTACAATGAAAAAACAAAATCAATAAACAAACAGATTAAAAATGGTATTAAAACAAAATGTAACTTTTAATGAAGACTTCACGTTAATTTTTATTTCACTTTCATTTAATAAAAATAAAGATAAATAAAACACATCAGTATAACCTCCGTTCTTTTTTACAATTCAAAAGTATTGCATTACAGAATATTTCATAAGCAGCACTTATCATCTGATCTGTCTTTTTATGTAGCTAAACTTTCTCTTAACCAGCACACTTTCAGAAACCCCATCATGGACTGTACCACCACAGATCCACACCCTAACACACACACACACACACACACAAAAACACTGTCCTTTCACCAAGTTTGATAATCTTTAGACAGCTGGCAGATGATAGGGTACAACTTGGACACACAATCTTTGGACACCACCAACAGATTTTTTAAAGTGGTTGTAAACCATTACATATACCCAGTGAAGTGACTGGCCTCAGGCGATACACCTGAAGATAAAACAAGTCCTCCTCCATAAGTTGTACATGTTTATTTGCAGCAATGTGCCCTGTACATCCTTGTAAAACTCTTGAGATGAAAAGGATTTTTCACAGGCCCGCAAAGCAGGGGGTGTGGAGCTGCAGTTGCACACTGCACAAAAGCTCTTAAAGCTAAATTGGAGAGAGGGAAACACCCCCCTTCACACAGCACTCAGGAACAGAGTTGAAGCTGTCAATCGGCTGGAGACCCCTCCCGTCACCATTTTTCTCTTGGTGTCAGGAAAATGTGTAAGGCCTCGTACACACGACGGGACATGTCCGATGGCGGATTTTGGTCTGATGGCTGTACACACCATCAGACCAAATTTCCCGCGGACAGCGAACGCGGTGACGTCGACGCGACGGCGATGTGTGCAACCCTGGAAGGTCAATGCTTCCACGCATGCGTCGAATCACTTGGACAAATGCGAGGGCTTTCGGCCGAGCGGACATGTCCGGTGAGTCGTACAGATGACCGAACATGTCCGACGGACAGGCTTCCAGCGGACATGTTTCTTAGCATGCTAAGAAACATTTGTCCGCTGGAAACCTGTCTGATCCGCCGGAAAATTGTCCGGTCGTCCGTACACACAACCGAACATGTGCGCAGAAACTGGTCCGCGGACCAGTTTCAGCAGACATGTTCGGTCGTGTGTACGAGGCCTAAGAAGTGACTCATGCTGAGAGCAGAGGAACTGGACAGCAGAGAGAAATTTATCTAGGCGCCAACCTAAAAAGTTAGGAGCCGTTTTTTTGTTTTTTTTTAAACCAATAAAGCTTTATTTTCTACAAAAAAAAAAACTTCTCTCATAAGTAGCCCTGATGTGAATCTTGACAGATGCACAACGAGGGTTTTCACACAGAGAATACACGGAGGTGCCCATATGTGAAAAAGGAAAAAAATAAAATAACTTCAGTGCTGTCGCACTTTGAATGACAATTGCACAGTCATGCAACACTACCGAAATGACATTTTTAAACAGATAGAGCTTTCTTTTGGTGGTATTTAATCACATCTAGGGTTTTTATTTTTTACTAAACCAAAAAAATACGAAAATTTTGAAAAAAAAATTGTTCGAACAACTTTCCAAATAAGTAATTTGTCTTCTTCACTGATGTGCGCTGATGATGCAACACCGATTGTCAGTGTATGTGTCAGATTTGCCGGTTACCACCTCTCCTTTCCTCACGCTGTGACAGCACGTGAGGAAAGTACTGCTGATAACCAGAAAGTCTGTATACAATGTGATCAGCTGTGATTGGACACAGCTGATCAAAAGGTACAGGGCTGCTGTGATTAGTTAAATAGTTAGATAGTTATAGTGTAATTAAAAAAAATAAAAAAAATCCCCGATACAAGGTTACTTAAAAAAACATTTAGAATATTAAATATAAAAAATTTAAAGAAAAAAACTTTAGTTTTTTTAAATTTACTTTTTACATGCCATCATCAGTCAGCATCCCTAATCACCTCCTCACCAGTTAAATCATGATGCTGTACTGTGACGGCATGTTAACCACTTCCCTACCGAGTCATAGTAAAATGACGTTGGCGGGAACCTTTCGTCCTTCATATGACGTCCTTGCTTTGCCGGCTGCTAGGGGGCGCGCGCCCCTGCCGCATTGCTCGGGACCCGGTGCACGTGCCCATCGGCCGTGCACATGCCCACAATCACGGCAGGACCATGGATCTGTGTGTGTAAACACACAGATCCGTGTCCTGTCAGCGGTGAGGAGACTGATGTGTGTTCCCAGTACAGAGGAACACACATCTATCTCCTCCCCTTGCGAGTCCCCCTACAGTTAGAACACACTTTAGGGAACATATTTAACCCCTTCAGCGCCCCCTAGTGTTAACCCCTTCCCTGCCAGTCACATTTACACAGTAATCAGTGCAGTTTTATAGCACTAATCGCTGTGTAAAAGTGAATGGGCCCAAAAATGTGTCAAAAGTGTCTGATATGTCCGCCGCAATGTCACGGTCACAATAAAAATCGCAGATCGCCGCCATTACTAGTAAAAAAAAAAAGCCATAATTCTATTCCCTATTTTGTAGACGTTAGAACTTTTGCGAAAACCGATCAAATACGCTTATTGCGATATTTTTTTTACCAAAAAATATGTAGAAGAATACGCATCGGTCTAAACTGAGGAAAAAAAAGTTAAAAAAAAAAAAAAAATTATGATATTTATTAAAGCAAAACGTAAAAGATAGTGTTTTTTTTTTCAAAATTGTCGCTCTTCTTTTGTTTATAGCGCAAAAAATAAAAACCGCAGAGGTGATCAAATACCACCAAAAGAAAGCTCTATTTGTGGGGAAAAAAGGGCGTCAATTTTGTTTGGGAGCCACGTCGCACGACCGCGCAATTGTCAGTTAAAGTGCGACAGTGCTGAAAACTAAAAATTGGTCTGGGCAGGAAGGGGGTGAAAATGCCCTGTATGGAAGGGGTTAAATAAAAGACGCATTTGATTTCATTTCTTAATTTTCCAAAAAAATTACAACCTAAAGATCTTCACTGCAACCGAGCACCATAAACCATAAACACCATTTAATTTGTTTTTAATATTCAAAGCAAACTCTCCCATCCATCCATGTCTCCACGATTTATTTGTTGAGAAATCACTTTGAAAAACAACCCTTAGCATTTCTGGCCCTGGCCATCTTGAGAAGGGGAAATGATTCATGTAGCATCTACTTCCTGGAATCCATCCTTAGCTCAAGCATGCAGGCAGGAGCGTGTGCTTAGCTGAGAAAACCCTTTCTCGCCTCCCATCCTGAAGACTCTTGGGATGTATGTCATCATTTGCCTAGGCAAGAAATCAGGAACTAACTGAAGAAATGTAAAAACTGCAAAAAAACTGAAACTGAAAAAAAAAGACCCGGAAGACCACGGAAAACAACTGTGGTGGATGACCGAAGAATTCTTACCCTGGTGAAGAAAACACCCTTCACAACAGTTGGCCAGATCAAGAACACTCTCTAGGAGGTAGGTATATGTGTGCCAAAGTCAACAATCAAGAGAAGACTTCACCAGATTGAATACAGAGGATTCACCACAAGATGTAAACCATTGGTGAGGCTCAAAAACGGGAAGGCCAGATTAGAGTTTGCCAATCAACATCTAAAAAAAAGCCTTCACAGTTCTGGAACAACATCCTATGGACAGATGAGACCAAGATCAACTTGTACCAGAGTGATGGGAAGAGAAGAGTATGGAGAAGGAAAGGAACTGCTCATGATCCAAAGCATACCACCTCATCAGTGAAGCATGGTGGTGGTAGTGTCATGGCGTGGGCATGTATGGCTGCCAATGGTATTGGTTCTCTTGTATTTAGTGATGATGTGACTGCTGACAAAAGCAGCAGGATGAATTCTGAAGTGTTTCGGGCAATATTATTATCTGCTCATATTCAGCCAAATGCTTCAGAACTCATTGGATGGCGCTTCACAGTGCAGATGGACAATGACCCGAAGCATACTGCGAAAGCAACCAAAGAGTTTTTTAAGGGAAAGAAGTGGAATGTTATGCAATGGCCAAGTCAATCACCTGACCTGAATCCGATTCAGCATGCATTTCACTTTCTGAAGACAAAACTGAAGGGAAAATGCCCCAAGAACAAGCAGGAACTGAAGACAGCTGCAGTAGAGGCCTGGCAGAGCATCACCAGGGATGAAACCCAGCGTCTGTTGATGTCTATGCGTTCCAGACTTCAGGCTGTAATTGATTGCAAAGGATTTGCAACCAAGTATTAAAAAGTGAACGTTTGATTTATGATTGTTAATCTGTCCCATTACTTTTGGTCCCTTAAAAAGTGTGAGGCACATATACAAACTGTTGTAATTCCCACACCGTTCACCTGATTTGGATGTAAATACCTCAAATTAAAGCTGAAAGTCTGCAGTTAAAGCACATCTTGTTTGTTTCATTTCAAATTCATTGTGGTGGTGTATAGAGCCCAAAAGATTGTGTTGATGTCCCAATATTTATGTACCGGACTGTGTAATTATATATATCGGTTGGCTAGTGGTTAAAATGATCAGCATTTATTCATGTAAACCTTTATCCCAAAAAAAAGAAAAAATGATGGCTGTAACTGATTATAAAGTTTGAACTGGAGTATTTAAATCTGCTGATACTTTTAACACTATCCTACCCCAAGACTGACCATGCTGCTGTGCCTCTCGTGCTCATTCATCCAGAGTTGTGACTCACTAATACAGGAGGTGTGTTACAGGCCAGATCACCAGGTGGACAAAAAAACAAAGTAAAGAAATGATTGGAAACCTGCAATATATTACATTTTAGGTTTTGGGTTTAATACCGCCGTAAGCAGCCATGCCTCACTTCCAAAGAATTACATTCATGAGAATTTATTAAAAAAAATTTATATATATATATATATATATATATATATATATATATATATATATATATATATATATATATATATTACTTAGAACTTGGCTGGGGATAAAAGCCGGGGTAAGAGGGAGCACACTTGGTTTTTCAGCAGTAAAGTGAATGTATTTAACCACAGGAAAACAATTTTAAAAGAACATTAATTTCAATGGATCCTCCTGTCTCTTTTGTTGAAGTGCATTTAAAAAAAAAATGACTTCAATTACTTATAATTACTTCCACTTTGCGGAACACAAAAGGACAACTCAAGCGAAAATCTGGAAAACTAAAAACGTGCTGGCTTAGTCCAATGGATGTGAAAAGCACTTTTACTTACCTCATCCTCTGCTCCTCTGGCAAACGGCGCTCCCCTCCACCCTAGCAGTGGATTGTTCTCAACATCCTCATATCCAAATCAGGGCTATGAGTATCAGCCTTGATGATGTCGGATGCTGGAGTGCAGGGAATAAGAAGCACCCGGGGCCAGGCTAGCAGGAGCCTGCAGGAGATGAGGATCAAGGAAGTGCTTTTCATGGGCCTCCTAGATATAAACCAGAAGTCATCCTTTACTGTGTGAGAGCACTGCGGGGGGAGTTTAGCTTTAAAAAATATAAAGAGAGAGATTGTGAAATCATCATCATCTGAAGGAAGAGCTGTCAGTTTTTCCCACAGCAATTAAACACTCCCTTAAAGTGGAGCCAATTTTTATAAAACCAAATATAACATTTTCCCCCAAACTTTATTAACCATTTGCAGACCGACATACATATAAAGACATCATGTCAGCAAGTGGTTGTTACAAGTTCATGGCTGAAGAGACAATGATTTTGTCACTCAGGCCGCATACACACAGTCGATCCATCCGATGAGCATGGTCCGACGGACCGTTTTCATCGGTTCACCGCTGAAGTGCCCACACCATCAGTTCAAAAACCGATCGGGTCAGAACGCGGTGACGTAAAACACACGACGTGCTAAAAAAAACGAAGTTCAATGCTTCCAAGCATGCGTCGACTTGATTCTGAGCATGCGCGGGTTTTGAACCAATGCTTTTGTGTACTAACCATCGGTTTGGACCGATGGTCAGCCGTCCATCGGTTCGATTTAAAAGCAAGTGCTATATTTTTTGTCCGAAGGACAACAGACCGATGGGCCGTACACACGGCCGGTTTGGACCGATGAAACTGGACTTCACCCCGTTTTCATCGGTTTGGATCGACCGTGTACACAGCCCTACGATTTCAGAGCCGTCACTTCTTTGGCTGTTACAGCAGGAAAGCAGCTAACCAAGCACAACGTGTGCTTGATTAATTACTTTGTAGGGCCAGGAGAGATATTTTTGGGGCCCAATAGATAATATTCAAAGTGGAACTTCACCCAAGAGGGGAAGTTCTGCCCCCCCCCCCCCAAACCATATTTGGAATATTTGTTTTCTTTTTTGGGGGGGGGGGGGGGTGCAGGTACCTAGTTTTAGCAGAAGTTCAGAACCCCATTCCCCCCCACCAGAACTTTCCAGGACATGTCGTAGGGTAGGTCCCAGGAGGCCGCAGAATAAAACATCAACAATCTGTGGGCGGCAGCAGGGGAGGGGGCGCAGACGCACCTTGGCCTAACAGCCATTCTGAATAACTGAAGGCTGAGGTTATTCTGTGGCATTGCCGCTGCTTATACACTATTGATGCTTACATCTTCCCTTGAATAAGTCATCCATGCAGTCGCGGAACAGAATAACCACCACCTTCCATTATTATGAATGACTAAAGGCCAAGATCAGTCTGCACCTGCACCACATGAGTGACTCATTCAAGGGGGGTGGTTACTTCAATAGTGGATAAGTGGCAGCACAGAATGCAAGTCTCTCCAGTCATACTGACATGGTGGGTTTATATCTGTACGAGTTCACCTTCCGTACAGACAATATGATCATGCTGCCAGCAAGGACCTGCATGAGTCTAAGGGCCCTTTCACACGTGCGGACCGTTTGTCCGTTTTTTCATACGTCCGTTTACAGATTAAAAAACGGACTGCAATGCTTTCCTATGGGATAGCGGACGTTAGCAGATGAGCATCCGCTAACATCCATCTCCGTTAAGCTCAGTTTTTTTGAATGGAAGAAAACCTGAATTTTCTTCTGTAAAAAAAAAACCGGAACGGACGAAAAACGGATGTTAGCGGACGATCCGATCAGCTGACATCCGTTTTTCATCAAAATAAGCAGTTTGTGGGATGGGGGGTGGGTTGGCATGGTTAAACGTGTAGTCCACCCATATGTCAGCATCCATATGCCTGCCATAATTTGTGGATTGTCCACTTGTCACGTTACCTGTCACAAGTTGTGGATTGTCCACTTGTCACGTTACCTGTGACGTCACCTGCCACAAGTTGTGGTGTCCACTTGCCACGTCACGTCACCTGCCACAATTTGTGGATTGTCCACTTGCCACGTCACCTGCCACAATTTGTGGATTGTCCACTTGCCACGTCACCTGTCACAAGTTGTGGATTGTCCACATGCCACAAGTTGTGGATTGTCCACTTGCCACGTCACCTGTCACAAGTTGTGGATTGTCCACGTCACCTGTCACAAGTTGTGGATTGTCCACTTGCCACGTCACCTGTCACAAGTTGTGGATTGTCCACTTGCCACAAGTTGTGCTTTTTTGTCTCCTCAAATAGGAGAACATGACAAATAATGTCACATGCTCCAAAAATCTGCCGAAATCCATTGCTGTATAAGCACGAACACTACAGCAAGATATCAGGAAGCACAAAGCGAGCTGAAATCACAAAGCAGCATGGAAAGCACAATGCACTCTGGGGAAAACAAAGAATCATGGGAAAATTCATGAAAAACTGATTAAATAACGTTCTAAAAAAAACAAAACAAAAAAACAGACGACAACGGACGACAAACGAATGTCAACGGATGAAAAACGAATGTCAACGGATGAAAAACGAATGTCAACGGATGAAAAACGAATGTCAACGGATGAAAAACGAATGTCAACGGATGAAAAACGGAAGTGAAAAAGGATGAAAAACGGAAGTGAAAAAGGATGAAAAACGGAAGTGAAAAAGGATGAAAAACGGAAGTGAAAAAGGATGAAAAACGGAAGTGAAAAAGGATGAAAAACGGAAGTGAAAAAGGATGAAAACTGATGTTTACTGACAACAACTGATGATAAAAAAAAAAATGTGACTGAACTGATCTAATGCACGGTCCGCACGTGTGAAAGGGCCCTAAGGCCTCATTCACACTTCGGGCCGTTCGGGTCCGTCTGTCACAGACCTGAACGGCCGCTCCATGCATCGCTATGGAGCGTCGGATGTCAGCGGAGACATGCCGGCTGACATCCGATCTGATCATACCCGCTAAAAACAGACGTATGGGGACACGTATGGGGACTGATCTCCCGCTGAGCCGACGGGAGCAGGCGGACTCCGTAGCGACGGAGTCCACCAAGTGTAAATGAGGCCTTAGGCCCCATTCACACGAGGCGGACTCCGTGTGACTGGGGCCTTAGCGCTACGAAGTCCGCCTTCTCCCGCCAGCTCAGCGGGAGATTAGTCCGCAGATCTCCGCTGAGCCGACGGATGACAAGCTTCTCTCTGCTCACTGAGCGGGGAGGGGCTTGTCGGGCACCACTGTCTCCTATGGAGACAGCATGTCCGTTTTCATTAGATCTTACCCGATCCGCCATGGACGGATGGGGACGTGCCCCCATAAGTCTGTTTTTAGCGGATCGGATATCAGCGGACATGTCTTCGCTGACATCCGACGCTCCATAGGGATGCATGGAGCTGCTGTTCAGGTCCGCCGTCAAAACTGATAGGCGGACCCGAACTGTGCGTCCGTGTGAATGAGGCCTAATAGAGCCATGCACAAGGATTCAATCAGGTGGTTTAGTTCCACTATAAAGCCAAGTTTACACTGTGCTGTGTCAACACAATATCAGGTAACGCACTACACGGTCTAGTGCCCTGCATTACATAAAATAATCCAACAGGAGATTCAGATTGGATTTTTTGCAAACTTAAAGCGGGAGTTCACCCATTTGTAAAAAAAAAAATTTTCTCCCCTTAGCTTCCTGCTCGTTCGGTCTAGGGGAATCGGCTATTTGTATTAAAATATGAGCAGTACTTACCCGTTTTCGAGCTGCATCTTCTTCCGTCGCTTCCGGGTATGGGTCTTCGGGAGTGGGCGTTCCTTCTTGATTGACAGCCTTCCGAGAGGCTTCCGACGGTCGCATCCATCGCGTCACTCGTAGCCGAAAGAAGCCGAACGTCGGTGCGGCTCTATACTGCGCCTGCGCACCGACGTTCGGCTTCTTTCGGAAAATCGTGACGCGATGGATGCGACCGTCGGAAGCCTCTCGGAAGCCTGTCAATCAAGAAGGAACGCCCATTCCCGAAGCCCATACCCGGAAGCGACGGAGAGGATGCATCTCGTAAACGGGTAAGTACTGCACATATTTTAAAATAAATAGCCGATTCCCCTAGTAAAAACGAGCAGGAATCTAAGGGGGAAAGTGCCCTCTAAGGGTGAACCCCCGCTTTAACCACACACACACACATATTGGAAACCAGATGTAAAACTGCCCTAAACACGAAATCTTATGACTGGACATCAAAATATGCGGCCAATTTCAGTTTCCTATCACTGAACATCCATTTAAACGAAGGCATGTCCATACACAACACCCGGGGACTCCCCAGTAAACAAACAACAACCAATTGTTATGTTACAAAAAAAAATATGCGAGAGCAGTTCTTGGTAAACAATCAAATTACCAGCTTAGATTTTATGCATTTATATGAAATCAAACATAACCAACATGTTTCTCTAAGCAACCACATTCAGAGCTGTATAAAAACTACCGTTAAAGAAGAACTCGTTCGTTTGGGCCAAGTCAGAGAGGCGGCTGATGATGTCACAACATCTGCCAATCAGAGAAAGCTTTTTATTCATTGACAGAATACATTGCCAATGCGGTATGAGACAGAAAGTCTGGGTTTGCACCCGGAACACAGTGCGGCATGTTTGGTATGCTGGATGTGGCCCCAGCTACATACAGTTTGAACATCCAGAGGCCTCACAGGTTAGTGAGGAACATAGTTCATTTTGGCCAGCTTGGCCCAAACATACTATGTAATGGGTGTAGAAAAATGAAGTTCTTCTTTAAGTCTTTCCAGAACTTGTATTTCTAGGTAAGCCTTCAACTGGAAACTCAAACCAAAAAGAGGTTAAAATGGTTCTACAGGTTCAAGGTTTTTTACCTCCATGAATTCTATGCATAAAGGTAAAAAAAAAAAACATTCTCTGTGCTGCTCCCCCTAATACTTACCTGGGCCCCATTGCGATCCAGTGATGTGCATGAAAGCCTCCACTCTCCAGAGACTCTTACTCCTCATTGGCTGAGGCAGCAGTGGGAGCCACTGGCTTCTGCCAATGAGAAATTTCTTCAAAATTAAAAATCATTCTAAATTCCCCATAAGGGTGTTTGGAAAAAGGATAATGTGGGATGTGGGATTATAACCCCCGCAATAGATGGTCCTCTGGAACCTGCAGAATGACCTGTTCCTCCTTCAGATGCGATATGATACTCAAGAGAGCCTCTGCTTTCCCTCGGTCTCCTGGAAGATTTGTGATAACAAATGGAAGTGGGCCTCTTTGCTTGGTTGAAAGACTACTTTTTTTCAGTGCACTGAAAACCACAACATTTGAGACTTTGGCCCCAAATATATCTTTTTTTTTTTTTTTGGGAAACCCTTCAATCTTTAGGATGAAATTCTATTCATTTTCCCCAAAGAAAATATCAAAACAGTCTTAGCCAGATCACCACAAATGGGGTTCCACGTGGCCTGGTATTTTAGGTCAGATTATCTTGCCAGGTTTTAAGCAATATTGTCCTTTTAGCAAAAATGATCAGAGCTGCTGCTCTTGCTGCGGTATTACCCTATTTTACGGCACCAAAAACTAGAAAAATTTACTGCTTTAAAAGGGATACTAAAGGTTTGGTTTAAAAAAAAATACAAAATACATGTCATACTTGCCTCCACTGTGCAGTTCGTTTTGCACAGAGTGGCCACAGCAGCTCTCATGGCCCCTCCCCGCAAGAGCTAACCCCCTCTGGGAAGCTCTCTCACAAGGCGGTTACATTGCGGGCGCGCTCCTGTGTGATACACTTTGTGCCCATAGCCGCCAAGTGTATGACTCGGCGCGCCACGTCATTGATTTAATTGACAGCAGCGGGAGCCAATGGCTGCGCTCCCATCAATCATCCAATGAAGAGCCGACAAGAGCTGGGGGAAAGCAACGCGGGATCACGCCCACAGAGATTCGGTGCTCAGGTAAGTAAAACGGGGGTTCGGTGACTGCAAGGTGTTTTTTCACCTTAACCGGTTAAGACCCGGACCAATGTGCAAGTTAAGGGACCTGGCCCCTTTTTGCGATTCGGCACTGCGTCACTTTAACCGACAATTGTGCAGTCGTGCAACGTGGCTCCCAAACAAAATTGGCGTCCTTTTTTCCCCCACAAATAGAGCTTTCTTTTGGTGGTATTTGATCACCTCTGCGGTTTTTATTTTTTGCACTATAAACAAAAATAGAGCGACAATTTTGAAAAATATGTATTCTTCTACATATTTTTGGTAAAAAAAAAAAAAAATCGCAATAAGCATTTATTGATTGGTTTGCGCAAAATGTATAGCGTTTACAAAATAGGGGATAGTTTTATGGCATTTTTAGAAAAAAAAAATGTTTTACTAGTAATGGCAGCGATCTTTTTCATGACTGCGTCATTATGGCGGACACATCGGACACTTTTGACACATCTTTGGGACTATTGTCATTTTCACAGCGAAAAGTGCTATAAAAATGCACTGTTTACTGTAAAAATGACAATGGCAGTGAAGGGGTTAACCACTAGGGGGCGCTAAAGTGTGTACTAAGGTGTTTTTTTATAACTGTAGGGGGGCGTGTCTGGACGTGCCGATCGTCGTTCCCTATGACAGGGAATAGACGATCAGTGACAAGCCACAGAGAAGAACAGGGAAGGTTTGTTTACACTCACCTCTCCCCGTTCTTCAGCTCTTGTGACCCGATCATGCGATACCCGCGGCGATCGGGTACGCGGCTGCGGTCACGGAGCTTCGGACCGGGTCGCGAGGGCGCAGCCGGCGGAGCGCTTGCAACCCACGGCTGGGATCTTAAAGAGGACTTATATATACGTCCATGTGCCCAGCCGTGCCATTCGGTTGACGTATATCGTCGTGCGGCGGTCCCTAAGTGGTTAAAGGGGTTGTAAAGATTTATTTTATTTTTAAGATAACAAACATACCATACATACCTCCACTGTGCAGTTTGTTTTGCAGAGTGGTCCTGATCCTCGCCTTCTGGGGTCCCTCTGCGCCTGTCTTGGCTCCTCTCCGCAATAGCTCTCCCAAGGGGGTTAGCTTGCGGCCGCGCTCCTGTGTGATACAGTCGGCGGCCATAACCGCTAAGTGCATCACTTGGCCCCGCCCCCGGCGCACCACGTCATTGATTGGATTTCTAAAGGAGATCGTGCCACGATACCCGGAAGGAAGAGGGTGAAAGATGCACCCATAATGGAAGCGAGGAAATCGGGGACATCGCAGGCTTCATTTTCAGGTAATGACACATAATGGGCTACTATGCGATGCTTTACCTTTGCAGGGAAACAAAGAGGAAGTAAAACTCGAGGTTTGTTTACACTCACCTCTCCCCGTTCTTCAGCTCCTGTGACCCGATCGTGGGACACCGGCGGCGATCGGGTCCGCGAGTCCCGCGGTCACGGAGCTTTGGACCGGGTCGCGAGTGCGCTGGTAGTTACAATGTTTAATATTTGCAAACAAAATGAAGGTTTCCTATTTAGAATAATACGCTGTCAGGGTAGTAAAACAGCGATATCAGAACCGATTCCATCATACAGTTTGTAGTGAACATAGATTTGCAAAACAATGGGATAAAGAAATTTTTCTGAACGTTGTTTTATCTCATGGTTACTGTGAAGTTGTGTAAATGCATCAATGCAGTGCATGTTATCTCAGCTTACATAGCTTGGATTCATCAAATGAGTTTTCCAAAAATGTACATATTGCAGAATATACAGCCTCAAGCTACATAACCAAGCTCCATTTCATGCTGAATAAACTAAATTGAATAAACTAAATGAATCTTAAATAAAAAACTATCTTTAGATAGATTGTTAACCCAAAAGCATTTTATTAAAATACATTTGATAATCAGAAAAATCAGAAAAAAAAATTAAATCAGAAAAACAAAATCAGATTTAAAAATCAGAAAATAAAATCAGTTTTTTTTTTAATTATTGCTTTTTATCCACCCTGATACTTACCGTAATAAGAACTTACATTTTTTGAATTGAGCCATTTTTATTGATAAACATTTCTATAATAATTTGTATTGAAAATTATGTTTTTTGCACCTATACTTATGACCATAATTATCAGTTATGGGTATTGATTCACAAGAATGTAATATACGTAATTTAATTGTCTTTTCACCTTTATGAATTATGTACATAGTTTGAAAACGGCCGGGCAGTGGTTCAGTTATCCTGAATGGGCATCATATGACGTCCAGCAGTATAACAGCCGCTGCGTGCCCATGGGGGCGCGCGCATCGAGGTGGTGCGGCTTGTCATTCTGACATACACACCGCTACACCGATTGCCACCGACGGAGGCTCTTTACCACGTGATCAGCCGTGTCCAATCATGGTGGATCATGATGTAAACAGGAAGAGCCCTTGATTGGCTTTTCCTCACTCGTGTCTGTCAGAGTAGAGAAGAGCCGGTAGTCTGCTCTCCTGACAGGGGGGGGGGGGTCTGTGCTGATTGTTTATCAGCGCAGCCCCCCCTCGGATGCCTGCCCAGGACCACCAGGATGCCGCCAGGACCACCAAGGATGGTGACCCACACTGGACCACCAGGTATGCCACCCTAGACCACCAGAAATTTGCCAATCAATGCCCAGGCAGCTGCCAATCAATGCCCATCCACAATGCCTGCCAGTATCAGTGCCATCTATCAGTGCCGCATATCAGTGCCACGTATCAGTGCAGCCCATAAGTACCCATCAGTGCAGCCTTTCAGTGCCCGGTGTCGCCTATCAGTGCCACCCATGAGTGCCTATCAGTGCCACCTCAATGAAGCTGAAAACGTACTTATTTACAAAATGTATAACAGAAACAGAAAGAAAGAAAGAAAAAAAAAACGGTCTTTTTTTATTTGTTTAGCAAAAAATAAAAACTGCAGATGTGATCAAATACCACCAAAAGAAAGCTCTAGGCCAGTGGTCTCCAAATTGCAGCCCAAGGGCCAAATGTGGCCCTTTGCTTGCCTTTATCCGGCCCTTGGAACACTATCCCTCCCAATGATACAAGACACTATTCTGCCTTCTGACACCGACAAAAGAGCGTAATTTCTCCCACTGACACCACTAATGGGGCACTATTCCTCCCTATGATACCAGCAATGGGGCACTATTCCTCCCCCTAATACCAGATATGTACTCCCACTGATGCCAGGAACATTTTCACTCCCGCTGACCAAAGTCCGGCCCTCCAAGAGTCTGAAGGACAATAAACCGGCCCTTTGTTTAGAATGTTTGGAGACCCCTGCTCTAGGCGTTAGTACCCCATAGATCGTCCCTTTACACAACACTATAGAATGGCCCATTAATGCAGCCCCATAGATTGGCCCAATAACCATCAGTCCATTTACAAGGCCCCTAGATCAGCACCATTTACGAGGGTTGCCCCTAGTTCAGCAAAATGTATGTGGCCCCCCTAGACAGGTTCCATTTACATGGCCCCCCGCAGATCAGCACCAATTACGTGGCCCCCTGTAATTCGGCACCATTTACAAGGCGCCCCTAGATCAGCAACACTTATGTGGCTCCTTGTAAATTGGCACCATTTACGTGGCCCACTGTAGATCGGCACCATTTACGCGGCCCCTTGTAGATCGGCACCATTTAAGTGGCCCCCTGGAGATGGGCACCATTTACAAGTCGCCCCCTGTAGATAGGCATCATTTACGTGGCCCCCTGTAGATCAGCACAATTTACGTAGCCCTCCATAGACTGGCACCATTTATGAGGAGCCCCTAGACTGAAACCATTTACGCAGCCCCTTGTAGATCAGCATTATTTACGTAGCCCTCCATAGATTGGCACCATTTACGTGTCCTCGTGTAGATTGGCATAATTTACGTGGCCCCCTGTAGATCGGCACCATTTACGCGCCCCCCACCCCATAGATCGGCACCATTTACAAGCAGCCCCCTAGTCTGGCCCCATGTATACAGTCCCACTGAATAAGCTCCTTGTTCCAGTAGATAAATGAGAGCAGACTGAGCTCCATAGACACCATGTCAGGTTTATCATAAATAATACCAGTAGTACTATCCCATACACCTGACCCAGAAATCTGACAGCAGCTGCCTCTCCACACCCCGCCACCAGGAGGCGCACTGACATCTGTCACTTCTCTCTGAGGCAGTCATTGGGTGGAGGAGGGTGAGGATGGCAGCTTCATATCCCACATAGGGGAGGCAGACGGCCATGGCGGCCGCTATTATTACGCAGCAGTCTCTCCCCCATTGTAAGACTCAGGACTCGGGTACATACTACAACGTCCCCCTGCAATGACAGGCAGCGGGTGGAGGGGAGCCGGCCGCGGCCCGTACTTACTGACAGCATCCGAGTGCATTTTCGTGTGACGCAGACACACAGCCACTAAGCAGCCGGTCCCCCCACTTCAGCTCCTCGACCCGCACTCACTTCGCAGGACACACGCACACCGCTCAGCCCGGCCCTCCGCTGCTTCGGATTGGCGGACGGTTTCGGGGCGCCCTCCCTTCTGTCTCCCCGATTGGCTGCGGGTGAGCGGGGCGGGGCTGGAAAGGTTGCGGGAACACGGGGCGGATCTTATTGTTTCGATAGGGGGGGTGGGCTAATTTCTGGATGACGTCATTATCGGGTTTAAGGACGGCCCGCCTACAAGTTGTCAGGAATCGATGAAGCTATTGGTAAATCTGCCATTGATGGACGCTCCTCTCATAAAAGTCCCTAGAGTAACTTGAGATGACATAAGCAGCTGTTATGGAAGCCGTGTTATTGGTCGGTAGGGTGAGTGGGCGGGGATGGGAGTCCCGCCCTCTTGTTTTTGTCAGGGGTGTCTGAGAGATGGCTAAGTAGAAGGGATACATTCACACTCAATGGGGGGATTTACTAAAGATAAATAGCCTGTGCACAGAGAAGTTGCACTCTGCAAGGGAATTTGCTCCAGGGCTTAGTAAATTAGGTGATGCTTCACTTTGCAAAAAATACCCAATCACATGCATGGAAATGAAAAAAAAATGTTTTGCTTGCACATGATTGGATGATGGAAGTCAGCAGAGCTCCCTCTTATTTACTAAGCTATGGAACAAATGCCCTTGCAGAGTGCAACTGCTTGCAAAGTATTTGCCTTTAGTAAATCAGCCCAATTGTGTATGTAGCGGCCTGCTCCTGTTGAACAGGCGCTGCTGTAAATTTAGTGGGGGTTAATGGCAAATTTAGCCTCTGTTCCAGCCATGGCTGTGCTGAGGGTTCCATCATTGTTCGCCTGGGGGTGTCATTACCACCCCAGGCCAAGGGTGGGAGTAGCAAGGCCAGGGTGCATTGGGTGTTCCCCTCAGCAGCGGATCAGTGGGAGTAGTTGCCCCGAGGTGCATGCTGGGGAGGGGTACTTAAGGGACAGATGCCATTGGCGGGGGTCCGTTGTTCGCGCCTCGTGGCCCGCCTGGCCAGAGGTGCGTATCCTGACTCCGGGACCACGTTGGTCCGGGTTCTCGGCTTTGCCTGGTAGGCCCAGTAGTCAGACTGGGGCCTGCTTTTGCAGAGGTGATCCTGTACCGTCCATCTTGCGGGAGGAAGCCACTTGATGGAGGAAGCCAGGGGAGGACCTATCCTGGAAGGGGCCATGCAAGAGGCTGGTACCTTGGGAGAAGGCCTGGAAACTTCATCGAAGGATGCACCATACATTGAGAAGCTTGACGGTGTCGCCTGTCGGGCCTAAAGTTCTATCAGAGTTAAAGGGGTTTTCCAGACATTTTTTTTAGTTTATTAAAAGTCAGCAGCTACAAAAAGTGTAGCTGCTGGCTTTTAATAAACTGACACTTACCTGCTCCACGGCTCCAACGACGCGCCGGCCAGGGCTCCGCTCCTCGCCCCCCCTCGCCGGCCGGCGTCTTCATTCTTACTGTGGGCACCCGGAAGTGACAGCTTTCGGCTTCACGGCCAGGCACCCACTGCGCATGCGCGAACGGCGGTGCGCATGCGCGAGCGGCGCCGTCCGATTGGACAGGCGCTCGCCTACAGGGAGGGGCTGTGAAAAGGCGATTAAGCTAATCGCCTTTCCAGCCCCTCGGAGGAAGTGGGACAGGAAGTCCCCTTCTCCTGACGCCCCCACTCCCCCCCCCCACAAAAATTACATGCCAAATGTGGCATGCAAGGGGGCGAGGAGTGGGTTAAGCGGAGGTCCATTTTTAGGGTGGAACTCCTCTTTAAGCTGGAGAGATCCGGATGCTGAATCCTGTGTCAGGGGATTCTGGACCAAAAGTGTCTCCTTATAAAGGAAGGTCTGTGGCAGAGACTGTACTTTATTCTGTGCGCCATTCCAGCTGCTAGGCCAGTGAGAGGGACCTATCCGGGTGAGCAATACCCACTATGGCTAGAGTGGCGACGAGAACTGTTTGCTGGAAGCAGGAGTGTTTCCTATTTGTGACTATACACCTGAACCTACCTACCCTTCTACCCCTTTCCACTTCTTTCTATTGAAGTTCTACAAATAAATCCCAGAAAAATAAGTGCATTTTGTGGACATTGAAATTCTTTGGACTCTCCTTTCACCCTGGACAGCGAGAAGATAGAGGTAATGTGCCACCCAAAAATACTCAGCAGCTCCAGGGGTAGTGCTCCATGTATAATTATCTAGAACAGGGGTGTCAGACTCAAATTCATCGGGGGCCGCATCAGCAGTTTGGTTGCCCTCAAAGGGCCGGTTGTATCTGCGCTCACACCAGTGGCGTAACGTGGGTTGTCAGCGCCCGGGGTAATTTGCTCCCCCCCCTGATTCGCAGACTTACCTATTTTCAGCTAGCTCCAGTCTGGTTACGTGATCCCCTGTGTGAGCCAGCGGTGGCTGCAGGGGAGAGGAGAGCGTGCTTGTCAATGACTGGTAAAGCCTGGAGTGGTGACATCAAATATAGATTCCTATGTCCCATCTGTTGTTGGTGCTCCTTCCTCTCCGCTGCATACACCACTGGCTCACACAGGGAATAACATGACCGGACAGCCTGAAAATAGGTGTTTACATCTTTTCTACACAGGTTAGCTATCATAGGCATTAGGAGCGGGATTTTATAATATTTCAGTTAATGGAAGCTACATATGTCATATTCACACTATAATACTTATTGCAGCACCGTGCAGCTGGGATCAATACCCAGTAGGGTTTTGTATTTAACCTTTTTGAAAATGTTATATATATATATATATATATATATATATATATATATATATATATATATATATATATATATATATATATATAGGTATATCTATATATAAACCAAAATATATATAGAAAGGTTAAAAAAAACCTAATGGGTATTGATCCCAAGTGCACGGTGCTGCAACATGTATTATAGTGTGAATATGACATATGTAGCTTCCATTTACTGAAATATTATAAAATAACCTTACTGGGTAGTGAGTCCCAATCACCGGTGCTGCAAGAAACCTCAACCTCATTGTGCAAATAAATAAAGTACAGAAAATGTCATAAAACAATTCATCAAATACAATAATTCTAAGATGGCCCTACTGGGTAGTGAATCCAAATCACCAGTGCTGCAAGAACACACAATTGTGCAACTATATAAATAAACAAACTAATTCCATATAACAATCAATAAAAAACATGGCTATGAATGAACATTTTATTAATAATTATATAAAATGAGTTTGTTTATTTATATATTTGTACAATTGTGTTTTTTTGCAGCACTGGTGATTTGGATTCACTGAGACATTGGGATCAGAGAGACAGTGGAGCTGAGGGAAAGGGAGAGGAGGGGGAGGCTGAGGCCCCGTACACACGACCGAGTTTCTCGGCAGAATTCAGCCAGAAACTCGGTCGGAGCTGGATTCTGCCGAGAAACTCGGTCGTGTGTACACTTTTCAGCGAGGAACCCGTCGAGGAACTCGTCGGGCCGAAAAGAGAACATGTTCTCTATTTTCTCGTTAGTCAATGGGAAAAGTCAGCTTCCACACTGAACTCGACGAGGAACTAGATGTGTTTGGCACGTCGAGTTCCTCGGTCGTGTGTACGGGGCCTGAGAGATGACAAGAGAGACTGCTATCTCTACCTTTCATGCCAGTGTGTCTCCTCTGATGCTTCTAGTCAGCCTGTTCCCCGGGCCTCATTTCACTGCGAAATGGAAGTTAGAGCAATCCATGCTCTGGAGGCACGGGAGATGCGGCGCCTGCTGCTTCTCACCTCGTGGGGGGTCGGGGGGGGAGAGGTCAAGGAGGAGGCGGCCGTGGTTGAGCTATTCTCCTGACTTCCGGGGCTCTTAGGCCTATCTGTCCTCGGCTCGGCCCCTCGCTGATTACCGCCATAAGAGAGATCCCCCTGCTGACGGGGGCCGCCGCGTGGGCCACATGACAAGGCCTGGCGGGCCGGATTCGGCCCGCGGGCCTGCCACCCCTGATCTAGAAGAACTTCCCCCATACCGAGGTAAAACTAAACTCCATCTGTCCAATAATTGTCCCTGAATGATAATAAAAAGACAACTTTGCAGAGCCCAGAGTTGTCTTCCTGGAAGCCAAAGTTCTCCTTGCATCGCTCTGTTTCTGCGCCACCATCCTGAAACTCCTGTCCAGGAAAACTCTCTGGAATTCATAAACACCACCATAGGACAAATGTCAGTAAATCCAATCAATTCAAATATGTGTCAGAAACCTGTACATGAAGTTGTCACAAAGGCTGTGTTCAAAGGTCTCAAGGATGTCATGCGGCTGAACTTCATTGGTTGCAGGAACACTGGCCACCGCCAAAGTCCTAGCAACCAATGATGTTGTGTGGCTAAGTGTCATTGGTTGCTGGGACACTGGTGACCACTAAAGTCCTAGCAACCAATGACGCTGTGTGGCTAAGTGAATGAATGAATAACTTATATAGCGCAGCACATGCGAACCAAATCGCCTCTGGGCGCTTGTTGTTCCTGTCTCCTTTGATATCAAAAGAGATGAGTTTTGATCTTTCTCCTGAATGCTAAATGGTTTTCCTCCAACCGAATGCTGGTTGGTAAAGCATTCCATAGTCTGGGACCCTGGACCGCGAATCTTCTTTCTCCTTTGGACTTGTAATTGGCTTTCGGTATCTGAAGCAGATTTTGGTTGGCGGATCGCAGAACGCGATTGGGGTTGTGAGCTTTTATTTTTTCGCACAGATAATGGGGAGCGTTCCCATAGAAACATCTATGCGTTAGACAGAGTGCTTTAAAAGCAATTCTGTCTTTTACTGGCAACCAATGAAGGGATCTCAGTGAAGGTGAGATTGATTCCCATGGTTTTTTCCCAGTCACTAGTCTGGCGGCCGTATTTTGAACGACTTGTAGACGAGCGATTTGGTACTTTGGGAGTCCGAGGTAAAGGGTGTTTGCATAATCCAGTCTGGAGTTTACAATCGCTCCCACCACGGCCGCTATGTCTTCTTTAGGAATAAATGGAATAAGTCTGCGTAGTAGGCGCAGCAGATGGTGAGATCCGCTGACTACTGACCCTATTTGTGCGTCCATTGTCATGTGAGAGTCGAAGATGACCCCAAGACTTTTGACTTTGGCGCTAGGGGTGATGATTTTGCCCAGAATGGGCGGCGGTATCCAAGTTGTTGCAGGTTGATTCAGACGCTTGGCGTGAAACAGGAGAAGTTCTGTTTTCGCGCCGTTGAGTTTGAGATAACTCTTTGTCATCCAGTTCTCTATCAAAGAGAGGCATGTCTCTAGATTGAGATGATGATCCTTTTTGTTGCAAATACGGAAATACAGTTGCGTGTCGTCTGCATAGGAGTGATAAAGTAGTTTTTGGCTACTAATAATTTCAAAAAGAGGACGAAGATAGATGTTGAACAACACCGGCGATAGAGGCGATCCTTGAGGGACTCCGCACGATAATGTGCGTTTCTCAGAAGTGAAAGGTCCCAATTTCACTATTTGTGATCGGTTTTCCAAAAAAGAGGAGAACCAAGATAAATCACCTTCTGCGACTTTGGCTACATCAGCTAGCCGAGTCAGTAATAGTTTGTGGTCTACAGTGTCGAAGGCTGCGCTTAGGTCCATTGACATTGGTTTCTGGGATACTGGCAGCCACCAATGTCCTAGCAGCAAATGAAGTTGTGTGGCTAAGTGTCATTGGTTTCTGGGATACTGGCAGCCACCAATGTCCTAGCAACCAATGACGACGTGTAGCTAAGTGTCATTGGTTTCTGGGATACTGGCAGCCACCAATGTCCTAGCAGCAAATGAAGTTGTGTGGCTAAGTGACATTGGTTGCTGGGACACTGGCGGCTATCAGAGTTCTAGCAACTGATGACGTGTGGCTAACTGTCATTGGTTGCTGGGACACCGGCAACCGCCAAATTTCTAGCAACCAATGACGTTGTGGTGGACATGTACTAAAACGAGAGAGTGCAAAATCTGGTTCAGCTTTGCAATGAAACCAATCATCATCTGCATTCTTGTGCAATTCACATGCCATTCAGTGTGGTGCGATTTGAGCTTGTTCATTTGAATTGCAACAAATACACGCATGCACCTTTTTTGGAGCCGCACCACAACCGGATTGCATGATTGTTATGTACGCAACCTGCATTTGAAGTGTCGTTAATTTTGTGTGGGAAACTCACACATATCGCAGCATTTCCTGCACCACATTAGTGTGAACCTAGGCTCACTGGTGTTGTCTCTCAAATAGCAAAGAAAATATACACCAATCAGCCATAACATTATGACCACTGGCAGGTGAAAGTGAATCACAGTGATTATGTTATTACAATTACATCTGAAAGTGGGTGGGATATATTAGGCAGTAGAGATGAGCTTTGAGTCGAACCCATGTTCGACTCGAACATCGTATGTTCGACCGTTCGTGGAATTGCGAACGTTATGGGCCATTCGCGCCAAATTTGAGTGGCGCGTCACGGCCCATAATTCACTGCGGCATCGCAGTGCATTGCTGGCTGATGATTGGCCAAGCATGCACTATGACCCGCATGCTTGGCCAATCACAGCGCCGTCTGTACAGAGAGCCGTAATTGGCCAAAGCCAGGGTGGCTTTGGCCAATTATGCCTCAGGGCATTTAGTACACGCCCCACACTATATAATGCCGCCTGGAAGTCGGCCTCGTGTAGTGTGTTCCGGGGTGCTGAGAGAGAGACAGTGTCATTTCATTTGAGTTAGATATAGCAGGCAGGCAAGCGAGTCAGCTAGCTACAATTACAGTGTGCAGAGGATATATATGCATCCAGTGGCGTCACTAGGGTTGGTGTCACCCGGTGCGGTAAAACATGGTGTCACCCCCCTCTGTCTAGGCTGCCCAGCACCAAGCAGGCAGCGCACGGGAACGGGGCACACCCCAAACCAGCCCCTGTAAATGATAGTATAGGGCAGTATAGTGACAGGTTAGGGTAGTATAGAGTGGTATAGTGGCAGGTTGGTGTCGTGGGGTGGTATTGGACAGGTTAAGGTGGTATAGGGCATGTTGGGGTGATATAGGGTAGTTGTGGGTGGTATAGGGCAAGTTAGGGTGGCATAGGGCAAGTTATGGTAGCATATGGCAGATTGGGGTGGTACAGAGCAAGTTAGGGTGGCACAGGGCAAGTTGGGGTGGCATGGGAAAGTTTGGGGTGGTACAGGGCAGGCTGGGGTGGTACAGGGCAGGCTGGGGTGGCACAGGGCTGTTTGGGGGGGTACAGGGCAGGCTGGGGTGGTACAGGGCAGGCTGGGTGAGAGAGGTCAGGCTGAGAGAGAGAGAGAAAGATGGGGCTGAGAGAGAGAGGTGGAGCTGAGAGAGAGAGAGAGGTGGGGCTGAGAGAGAGAAGTGGGGCTGAGAGAGAGAGGTGGGGCTGAGAGAGAGAGAGAAGGGTGAGGCTGAGAGAGAGAGGTGAGGCTGAGAGAGAGAGGTGAGGCTGAGAGAGATATGAGGCTGAGAGAGATATGAGAGAGAGAGAGGTGAGGCTGAGAGAGAGGGTAGTGGACAGAGGGGGCTGAGAGAGAGAGGTGAGGCTGAGAGAGATATGAGGCTGAGAGAGAGAGAGAGAGAGAGAGAGAGAGAGGTGTGGATGAGAGAGAGAGAGAGAGAGAGAGGGGGGGGCTGAGAGAGGGGGCTTAGAGAGAGGTGGGGCTGAGAGAGAGGGTAGTGGACAGAGAGGGGGCTGAGAGAAAGAGGAGCTCAGAGAGAGAGGGTAGTGGACAGAGAAAGGGGCTGACAGAGAGAGGAGCTCAGAGAGAGAGGGTAGTGGACAGAGAGAGGGGCTGAGAGAGAGAGGTGGGGCTGAGAGAGAGAGGTGGGGCTGAGAGAGAGGGTAGTGGACAGAGAGGGGGCTGAGAGAGAGAGGGTAGTGGACAGAGAGGGGGCTGAGAAAAAGAGGAGCTCAGAGAGAGAGGGTAGCGGACAGAGAAAGGGGCTGACAGAGAGAGGAGCTCAGAGAGAGAGGGTAGTGGACAGAGAGAGGGGCTGAGAGAGAGAGGTGGGGCTGAGAGAGAGGGGCTGAGAGAGGAGCTCAGAGAGAGAGTGTAGTGGACAGAGAGAGGTGGACAGAGAGAGGGGATGAGAGAGGTGGGGCTGAGAGAAAGAGGGAGAGAGCGGTGGGGCTGAGAGAGAGTGGTGGGGCTGAGAGAATGAGAGAGAGGGTGGGGATGAGAGAGAGAGAGGGTGTGGGGATGAGAGAGAGAGGTGAGGCTGAGAGAGAGGTGAGGCTGAGAGAGAGGTGAGGCTGAGAGAGAAAGGTGAGGCTGAGAGAGAGAGGTGAGGCTGAGAGAGAGAGAGGTGAGGCTGAGAGAGAGAAAGAGAGAGAGAGAGAGAGAGAGAGAGGTGAGGCAGAGAGAGAGAGAGAGGGATGAGGCAGAGAGAGAAAGAGAGAGAGAGGTGAGGCTGAGAGAGAGAGAGAGAGAGAGTAGTGGATAGAGAGAGGGCTGAGAGAGAGAGGGGCTCAGAGAGAGGGTAGCGGACAGAGAGGGGGCTGAGTGAGAGGGGCGCAGAGAGAGAGGATAGTGGACAGAGAGGGGGGCTGAGTGAGAGAGGTTGGGCTGAGAGAGGGGCTGAGAGAAAGGGTAGTGGTCAGAAGGTGGATCTGAGAGAGAGGGGGGCTGAGAAAGATGTGGGGCTGAGAGAGAGGGTGGTGGACAGAGAGGGGGCTGAGAGAGAGAGGTGGGGCTGAGACTGAGGGTAGTGGACAGAGAGTGGGGGGCTCAGAGAGAGGGTAGTGGACAGGGAGGTGGATCTGAGAGAGAGGGGGGCTGAGAGAGATGTGGGGCTGAGAGAGAGGGTGGTGGACAGAGAGGGGGCTGAGAGAGAGAGGGGGCTGAGATAGATGTGGGGCTGGGAGAAAGGGTAGTGGTCAGAAAGTGGATCTGAGAGAGATGTGGGGCTGAGAGAGAGAGAGGTTGGGGCTAGGAGAGAGGATGGCTGAGAGAGAGAGGACGGCTGAGAGAGAGAGGATGGCTGAGAGAGAGAGGACGGCTGAGAGAGAGAGGATGGCTGAGAGAGAGAGGACGGCAGAGAGAGAACAGATGAGAGAGAGAGAACGGCTGAGAGAGAGAGAATGGCTGAGAGAGAGAGGACGGCTGAGAGAGAGAGGACGGCTGAGAGAGAGAGGACGGCTGAGAGAGAGAGGACGGCAGAGAGAGAACAGATGAGAGAGAGAGAACGGCTGAGAGAGAGAGAACGGCTGAGAGAGAGAGAACGGCTGAGAGAGAGAGGACGGCTGAGAGAGAGAGGACGGCTGAGAGAGAGAGGACGGCAGAGAGAGAACAGATGAGAGAGAGAGAACGGCTGAGAGAGAGAGAACGGCTGAGAGAGAGAGAACGGCTGAGAGAGAGAGGACGGCTGAGAGAGAGAGGACGGCTGAGAGAGAGAGGACGGCAGAGAGAGAACAGATGAGAGAGAGAGAACGGCTGAGAGAGAGAGAACGGCTGAGAGAGAGAGAACGGCTGAGAGAGAGAGGACGGCTGAGAGAGAGAGGACGGCTGAGAGAGAGAGGACGGCTGAGAGAGTGAGAGGACGGTATCTGAAGATAGGTCTGTGTCCATGTATGATGCCAAGTACCTTCTTGGGAGGTGCTCTGCTGCTTCTTACAGTAGCTCCCTGGCATCACATTAGTGTCACTGGTCTGACTCTGGCTGCACAAGGGGTTGGTGCAGTAGCTACAATAATAGCCCCCAGCATAGATGGTCAGTGACATTAGGCTATTTTAAATCCTGCAGCATGAAGGGGCTTATTAACCCTGGACACTAATTCAGCACAAGGGGGTTATTTAACACTGCCATTGATCATTAATGCAGTGGTGGCCAGTGTTAATTTACCCTTTTGTGCTTTATTAGTGGTCAGTGTTATTTAACCACTTTGTATTAGAGCATGAATGGGTTAATTAACACTGGCCACTAATGCAGCACAAAGGGCTTAATTAACTGCTACTGGTTACTAATGCATTTGAGATCAATGGTAGTGTTCAATAACACCTCATACTGAATTAGAGGCCAGTGTCAGTACATTAACCCCTTCATGCTACACATTACTAGCTAATGGCAGTGTTAGTTCATTGAAACCCACTGACAAAACCCACCACAGTTCTCAAGACAGTAACCAGTCCAGTCAGTGCACTGAGGAAGTGCTGAGTCACTGCAACATTACACATACAACATTACATTCTGCTCTGTATGTCACTGCTCACTTACCTAATAACAGCAACATGCAGCTCCCTCGCGGTGCCTCTCTTCCTGTCCCAGCCTCTGAATGACATCATGACAGAGGCGGGGACTAGAAATGATCTGTCCAGTGGAGTTTACTCCTGATAGAGAAGTGTAATAGATGTCTACTAGTGCCGAGTGTAGGAGGCACACAGGGAGCGTTCTTGCACTCGGCACGCCACTGCAGCTCTGCAAGTGCTCTTCAGGGTCTGACTTTGGCAGTGATTTGTGTACATGATGTTAAACTGCCATCGGGCAGACATAAGCCGGCACTGCCCGCACACTCATCTCTTCACGCCCCTCCTGTCCTGCTCTTGGTGTCACCCTCTGGTGGGTGCTAGGGGGGTGCTTTTTTTCTTAAAAAATTTTTTTTTTAGCTGACATGCCCAGCAGTGCTGGGCATGTAAGCTAAAAAAAAAAAAAAAAAAAAAAAAAATTAAAGAAAAAAAAAAAAAAAACGGGAGGGTGTCACCCCTCTAGCGGGTGTCACCCGGTGCGGGCCGCACCCCCCGCACCCCCCTAGCAACGCCTCTGTATGCATCCCAGGTGTTGTATATATATTTATACACTGTATTCAGTTTAGCTAGATCTGTTCCTGTTATTCTCTTCATAATATACTGACAGGTGGGCAGGTGATTGTGCTAGCTGCAGTATTTTCACTTAGTGTACAGTGTGCACCTAAAGCTTACCTGAATACAATTGCTGGTGTTTTCATACAAACACAGGCAGTGACCTCCAGTATTCAGTTTTAGTGTCCTTTGCACAGTGTGCACATAAAGCTTACCTGAATACAATTGCTGGTGTTCTCATACAAATACAGGCAGGGACCTCCAGTATTCAGTTTTAGTGTCCTTTGCACAGTGTGCACCTAAAGCTTACCTGAATACAATTGCTGGTGTTCTCATACAAATACAGGCAGTGACCTTCAGTATTCAGTTTTAGTGTCCTTTGCACAGTGTGCACCTAAAGCTTACCTGAATACAATTGCTGGTGTTTTCATACAAACACAGGCAGTGACCTCCAGTATTCAGTTTTAGTGTCCTTTGCACAGTGTGCACCTAAAGCTTACCTGAATACAATTGCTGGTGTTCTCATACATATACAGGCAGGGACCTTCAGTATTCAGTTTTAGTGTCCTTTGCACAGTGTGCACTTAAAGCTTACCTGAATACAATTGCTGGTGTTCTCATACTATTACCACAGGCAGGGATCTGCAAGTATTTTCACTTGGTGTACTGTATATATAGAGCTTGGTTCTAAGGTCCCCAAACCAGAGAGCCAAGTGGGGGGAGTAATTGGGCCAATATTGGACTATCACGGTACTAGTAATATATGTAAGTAGTGTACAGCAAAACAAGTAAATAATAATAAAAAACAATTTTATTGAATAAAATGTTTCACTTTTCCACTTTACCTCTTTCTATCTTTCCTCCTCCCCTCATTTCCCCTTCTCTATTTTTCTTTTTTCTATCCCCTTTCTTCCATCTATCCCCTTACCACCCCTTATCCCCTTACCACCACATCACATCATTCTTACCTCCTTATCACTGTTTATTTTATTCTGAAATTGCACCACTGGTTCACATCACGCGTGTTCCACTTACCTTCCTTATTTCCAACCTGGGCTTCATATATTAATTATATTTCTTACCCTATATATTTGAGAAGTAGGTCCATTCGCCCATACACGTGCCCCATGGTCGTTACACGGGACACTCTGAGGTGGCGGACGCCCTCCCCGCTGGTCTCATGTGGGGGGGGTTTTTAGGTGAGCAGCCGAGTCTACCCTTCCCCCATGTACATTTATTGTATTGTTGTTTTATGTATTATTGTCTGACCCATGTTATTTTTAACTTTAGACTCTTCTGATGAAGTGGCGCATAGCCACGAAACTAGTTAAGATGTTGTGATATGACTTGCTACCCACTATGCTTCTTCCCCTCCTGGGGACTACTATACTGGCGATTTGTTGGTCATACATTGGGCCAGATTCACAAAGAGATACGACGGCGTATCTCCTGATACGCCGTCGTATCTCTGAGATACGACGGTCGGATCTATGCAACTGATTCATAAGAATCAGTTCCGCATAGATCTCCCTTAGATCCGACAGGTGTAAGTGACTTACACCGTCGGATCTTAGGCTGCAATCTCCCGCCGGCCGCTAGGTGTCGCTTCGGTTTTTTACGCGACGAATATGCAAATGAGGAAAACCGCCGATTCAGAAACGAACGCCCGCCCGTCGCTTTTTTTCACGTTGTTTGCGTTCAGCTTTTTCCGGTGGATAGTTACCCCTGCTATAGCAGGGGTAACTGCGGCGTATCCTATGTTTAGTATGGCCGTCGTTCCCGCACAAGTTTTAAATTTTAACGTCGTTTGCGTACGTCGATTCAGAATTCAGCCCGACGCTAGTTACGCTAACGCCGAAACCACTGACGTCCTAGCGACGTCATTGTGAGCAATGCACGCCGGGAAATTTAGCCGGCGGCGCATGCACATTTAAATCGGCGCGGGGACGCGCCTGATTTAAATACTACACTCCCCCTAGCCGCGGAATTTGAATTCCGCCGGGGGAGTTACGATCCGCCGGTGCAAGTTTCGAGGTAAGTGCTTTGTGAATACTGCACTAGCCTCGCAAAATTGCGCCGGCGGATCGTAAATCCGATAGATTACGCGGATCTAAAGATCCGCTAATCTATCTGAATCTGGCCCAGGGTGTGTATTTTTTAACCATGTATCCCCTTTGTGTCATTATCGACATTTTATTCAATAAAATTGTTTTTTATTATTATTTACTTGTTTTGCTGTACACTACTTACATATATTACTAGTACCGTGATAGTCCAATATTGGCCCAATTACTCCCCCCACTTGGCTCTCTGGTTTGGGGACCTTAGCACCAAGCTCTATATATCTAGATCCTGGATGATGGTACGCCCCCTTTAAAGTGTTTATTTTTTATACCCTCAGAGGTCATATATCAACTTGGTGTACTGTGTCCTCTGCACAGTGTGCACCTAATGCTACCTGACTACAATTGCTGGTGTTATCATACTAATACCACAGGCAGGGATCTGCAAGTATTGTCAGTTAGTGTACTGTGTCTTTGCACAGTGTGCACACAAAGCTACTTGAATACAATTTCTGGTGTTCTCATAGTAATACCACAGGCAGGGATCTGCAAGTATTTTCACTTGGTGTACTGTGTCCTCTGCACAGTGTGCAACTAAAGATAACTGAAGACAATTGCTGGTGTTCTCTTATTAATAATACTACAAGCAGGCAGTTGATTCTGCTAGCTGCAGTATAATCAGTATATAAATACATTCCAGCTTTGTGCAGCTACATCTCCCTGCAGGCCATTAGTATGTCTGAAAGGACAACAAGGAGAGGCAGACAGTCACAAGCCGATAAAAGAGGACAAGCATGCTCTGCGTCTAGAGGCAACAGTGCTGGTCGTGGACACGGTGCATCCTCATCAGCAAGTGGCCATGGGACACGCTTGTCCTTTTTTTCGGCAGCTGGCTGTGTTGAGCCGCAACATGCCGAAGACTTGGTAGAGTGGATGACCAAGCCGTCCTCATTCTCTCTCACCCAGGCTCAGGGTACTTTGTCTGGCAAAGCAGCTGCCAACTCGACCTCCTCCCTCTGCTCAATGGCATTAGTCACTCCTTCCCTATTCCCACCCTGTCCTCCCGAGGAGTCCCCCGAACTGTTTGTCCACAGTGTTTGGTACATGCTGCAGGAGGATGCGCTGCGTTTTGAAGGCTCCGATGATGGTAGCCAGCTAGAGGAAGGCAGTAACTTTAGCCCAGAGTGACGGGTGTCCAAGAAGGACAGCAATCTGGCAGTCATGTTCCCCCAGCTGCAGCATACTGCCAGATTTGCTCCAGTGATGAGGAGGGAGGGGATGATGAGGTCACTGACTCCACGTGGGTGCCTGATAGGAGAAGGAGGCACATCTCCAATGAGGCAGGATGCCCTCCAGGGGCCAGCTTAAGGGCAGCACACCGACTGCATCACACCGCAGAGCTCTGCATGTGCAGGGCGCTGCTTTCTCTCCACGTTATTCCAAAAGTTCTTTGGTGTGGGTCTTTTTTGAGATGAGTGCATCAGATCGCACCACTGCTATTTGCAAAATATGTCGCAAGCGTATCTCGCGTGGCCAAAACATCACCCGCTTGGGCACCACATGCTTGACCAGACATATGTCGACCTGCCATGCAGTTCATTGGCAAGCGTACCTAAAAGACCCACACCAAAGAACCTCTCCTTGCTCCTCATCAGCTGGGATCTCTAACCCCACTATACCTTCAGTCCTCTCTGAAGCCTGCACTGAGAGGAATGAAGGTGTAGAATTACACTCCACTCATCTCCAGCCCTGATCCGAATGAGGTTGTAGGCGCCTCGAAGGTCAAGCTTGGAGAAAACTTGAGCTGATCAGAAGCGTTGAAAAAGTTCCGGGATGAAAGGCAACGCATACCTGTTTTTGACAGTTATTTTGTTGAGTTCTTGATAATCAATCCAAGGTCTTAGAGAGCCATCTTTCTTTTTTCGACAAAAAAGATTCCTGCTCCAGCTGGGGAGGAAGACGGTCGAATAAAGTGTTTCTCTAGGTTTTCATCAATATAAGCCTTGAGGGCCTTTAATTCGGTTCAGCCAACAGAAAAATGTGGCCGAAGGGGACCTCGGAACCGGGTAGGAGGTCAATGGGACAGTGAGGTAGAAGGCAGTCGGCCTGCTGCTTGTCAAAAACATCCTTGAACTCCAGGTAAATGGAGGGGACGTGTTGAAGGTTTTCCGGTGGGGTTGTTATGGTGGAGCAAGTGGCAACTGTAGATGTGAAACAATGTTGAGAACAATAGGAAGACGTGAAGCTAACCTCCTTCTTGAGCCAGTTTATGCAGGGTTGGTGTGCCTGTAGCCAGGGAAGGCCCAAAATGATGGGAAACAGGGGAGACGGAATGAGGTCTGATCGTAAGAACTCCTGGTGTCCGGAATCGGTGATGGCACAGATGGGTTCAGTCTCCTGTGTGATTGGTCCAGAGCGGGGGAGAGAGCCATCTGCTAAATGGATTTGTAAGTGGTGGTCCTTATGAAATAAGATAGAGGAACATGCAGCTTCTGTGCCAAGGTGGAATCCAGGAAGCAGCTGCAAGCTCCGGAATCAACAATGGCCGGTAGGCGGGTTGCCCCTTCCGGTAACTGTAGGGAAATAAAAAGGACAACATAAGTCTGTGGAACACTTGAAACATGATAATTAAAGGCAGGTTGAGGCTTTGACTTACTGGGTCTCACTGAGCAATTGCGGAGGAAGTGGTCAGCACCTCCGCAATAGAGGCACAGGTTGGCTTGGCGCCTGCGTTGTCTTTCCTCGGGGGTAAGAGGAGCTCGGACCAGATCGAGCTGCATAGGCTCAGGATCTGGGAAGGAGGTGTTTGAAGGAGCTGAGGGAGGCGGTGGTACTGGGTTTGGCCTCGGAGGTATCCAGTTGGGGCGAGCAGCCTGAAAACGCTCGGAGCGCCGCTCCCGTAGTCGCCTGTCAAGCTGAGTGGTGGACTGAATCAAGTCTTCCAGGGAGGCAGGAGTCTCAGTCCTCGCCAACTCATCCTTAAGGGCTTCAGAGAGTCCCTGGCGGAACTGGTATTTTAAAGCCGCTTCGTTCCAACCTGTGTCGGCCGACCACTTCCGGAATTTGGCGGTGTAATCCTCAACAGGTCTCCTCCCTTGGTTAAGATTATGGAGGGTGGCTTCAGCCGTGGCTGTGCGCTGAGGATCGTTGTATAATTTTGCCATGTGCTCGAAGAAGGTATCTATAGTGTCCAGTATCGGGCTTCTTTGCTCCATTAAGCTGTGGGCCCATGCTTGTGGCTCCTCTGCCAGAAGGGATATCACGAACCCCACTTTAACGGCCTCTGAACAAAAAGTTCTGGGTTGGAGGGCTAAATACAGTGAGCAAGCGTTCTTAAAGGCCATATACTTCCTGCGATCGCCAGCAAATCGCTCAGGAGTGGGAACCCGAGGTTCTGGGTGAGTCACCACCACGGCCGGGCTCGTGGGAGTCTGAGATGTCGGAGCCCAAGTGGATGTTGCCACAGGTGGAGGTGAAGGCCCATGTGCACCGGCTAATTGCTGAAGACGGCCGTCAATCTGCATATATCCCTCTTGTAGTTTTTGCACGGCTTCAGTAAGTGCGGAGACCTGCTGGCATAGGGTCTCGAAAGGCGAGCGCGCCCTGTCGGCCTCAGACATCGGGCTGGTTTGTACTGTCAGGTACGTACTCACCGAGATGCTGAGGGTGGTTTACCTTTGCGACCTGGCGCACTTCGCCCCCTGGAGTTGAGACAGGGGGGAAAGGTGCAAGGAGGCACCGGTACCAGCAAGGTATCTGAAGTTGATGGCAGGTGCTGAACGGAAGACTTATCCGGTAGAACTTTACTAGAGGCAGGCTGTAGGTCAGGCAGCAGGACAGCTTCAGGTACACAGAGCACGTTTTAGGGGGCAGAGGCTGAAAGCGGGTCCGGGGTGCAAGCCGAGAGTCAAGGGCAGGAGAAGGTAGCAAGTCCAGAGATACAGGCCAGAGGCCAAGGGTTGGAGACAACAGCAAATCCAGGGACGTAAGCCAGAGGTCAGGTTCAGGAGAGAGAGCAGAGTCGTGCGGAAGTCCGGGTCAAAACGAGGCAGGTACAGCAACAGAAAGTTCAAGCAGGAGCTGACGACAAACCAGCAACCTGTCATGAGACAGGGGCTGGTTTAAATAGGCCGGTCAGGCCTCTAAATGGTTCTGGGGGGTGCGCCGGGGGGCTGTTCCAACGCGCATGTGTGCCATTCGGTGGCTGGCAACGCTGGCTCCCTGACACTTGGCTAAATTGCCAGCACTTCAACTGCTGCCTATTCAGTTGGTAGACTCTGCCCCCTTCCGTGAGTTTGTGGAATGTACCTCAGTGGCAGGTTCCCAAACGCCTTTTTCTCACGGAAGGCGATTCCGGCTCTCTACCGGCATGTGGAAGGCAATGTCCATGCCTCGCTGGACAGGGCGATCAGCGGTAAGGTGCATATTACCGCTGACTCATGATCCAGCAGGCATGGACAGGGACGTAACCTACCTAAGGCCTTATGTTTCACGGTCGATGCTATGAGAGATTTTATCCAACAGGCATCCCGCCTCACGCTCCAATTGGTGCAGAATCCTTTGGTTAAAGCATTGGTCAGCGGAAGCTCCATGTAAAAAGCTGTTGGCTGGTTTCCCTTTTTATGGGGAACGACTTTTTGGGGATGATCTGGATAAATACATCCAGAAAATCTCAAGTGGTAAGACTACGCTTTTGCCAGAGAAGAAGAAAAAACGCTGTGTTTTAAAAGGTCCCTCTCCAATCCCAGGGACCTCTGCTCCCAGGCAGTGGCGATGGCATTCTCAGTCAACCACAAAGCCTAAGACCCAGAATCAGACCCAGGGTCGCAAAAAGCCGTGGGTCCAAAAAACTGGTGAACAGAAACCTAAGGCCCTGTACACATGACCGGATTTATCCGCGGATCAGTTCCAGCAGACAAATCCGGTCGTGTGTACGGCCTAGCGGACTATTTTCGGCGGACATTTGTCCAGCCGATCGTTTTCAAGCGGATAAAAATTTCTTAGCATGCTAAGAAATCTATCCGCTGGAAACCTGTCCGTCGGACTTATCCGGTCGTCTGTACAGACTCACCGGATAAGTCCGACCGATCCCTCGCATGCGTCGAGGTGATTCGACGCATGCGTGGAAGTATTTACCTTCCAGGGTCGCGCACGTCGCCGCGTCATCGTCGCGGCGACGGCGCAGCCACGTCACTGCGTATGTTTTCCGCTGGGATTTTGATCTGATGGTGTGTACAGCCATCAGATCAAAATCCGGAGCAGAAATGTCCGAGTGAAACGGTCCGGCGGACCGTTTTCATCGGATATCCGCTCGTGTGTACAAGGCCCTAAGCTTCCTTATAAAGGGGCACCCCTGCTCGGCCAAGTGGGAGGACGGCTTTGGCAGTTTTCAACAGCTTGGCAAACAGAGAGACTGGACAAATGGGTAATTTCCACAGTATCCCAAGGATACAAAATAGAATTCCGGGAAATCCCACCTTATCGGTTTCTAAATTAAAAAATCTCCAGAGATCCATTAAAAAGAAAATCCTTCTTCCAAGCAGTGGATCACTTGCTGTCCCAAGGGGTAATCAAAAAAGTTCCCCTAAAGGAACAAGGCACGGGGTTCTATTCAACCCTTTTTGTGGTTTCGAAACCAAATGGAGACGTCAGACCCATTTTGGATCTAAAAGCCCTAAATCAGTTTTTAAACATTCGTCATTTCCGAATAGAAACAATTAGATCAGTGGTTTCCACCCTACAGGGCGGGGAATTTTTGGCGTCAATAGACATCAAAGATGTATATTTACATGTGCCTATTCATCCCGCTCCCCAAAAGTTCCTAAGGGTCACTGTAGAACACCACCACTATCAGTTTGTGGCTCTGCCTTTCGGCTTGGCCACGGCACTTTGCGTGTTTACAAAGGTTCTGGCCCCGCTTCCAGCAAATCTAAGGACGCAGGGCATAACAGTGACGGCTTATCTAGACGATCTACTTCTGGTAGAACAGTCAGTGAGTCGGTTAAACCACAGCGTACTCAGCACAGTAAAATACCTAGAGTATCTAGGTTGGATCCTAAACTTCCAGAAGTCCTCTCTACACCCCCAGAGGAGGTTAGAATATTTGGGCATGGTCTTATGCCCTGTACACACGATCGGTCCATCCAATGAAAATGGTCTGATGGATTTTTCCATCAGTTATCCGATGAAGCTGACTGATGATCAGTCGTGCCTACACACCATCAGTTAAAAAAACGATCGTGTCAGAACGTGGTGACGTAAAACACAACGACTTGCTGAAAAAAATGAAGTTCAATGCTTCCAAGCATGCGTTGACCTGATTCTGAGCATGCATGGATTTTTAACCGATGGACGTGCCTACAGACGATTGTTTTTTTCTATAGGTTTTTCATCCATCAGATAATTTTAAAACAAGTTCCTAATTTTTTAACCGATGGATAAATAACCGATGGGGCCCATACATGATTGGTTTAGTCTGATGAAAACGGTCCATCAGACCGTTTTCATCAGACAAACCGATCGTGTGTACGCGGCATTAGACACAACCCAAACCAAGGTATTCCTTCTGGAGCCAAAGATCAAATCCTTAAAGGATCTGGTCCGCATGGTCAGGGAAAAGGGAAAACCATCAATTCGCCTTTGCATGAAGTTGTTGGGAAAAATGGTGGCCATTCCGTATGCCCAGTTTCATTCAAGGTTACTTCAGAACAGTATCCTGACTGCCTGGAACAGAAAGATCCAGGCCTTGGATTGGCCGATGTACCTATCCTCAGAGGTGCGCCGAAACCTCAGTTGGTGGTTGAACACCAAGAATTTGCGAGCAGGGAAATCCTTCTTCCAGTCATTTGGAAAGTGGCGTCAACGGATGCCAGCCTGTTGAGCTGGGGGGCAATTCTAGAAGAAGCCTCAGCCCAGGGAACTTGCTCAAAGTCAGAGAAAGGCCTCCCTATCAACATTTTGGAGATTCGGGCAGTATACCTAGCCTTCTTAACCAACCTGGACACACAGATTACAGGGTCACCTGGTTCGGATTCAATCCGACAACACTACTGTTGTGGCTTATATCAATCACCAAGGGGGCACCCGAAGTCGGAATGCTCAGCGAGAAGTGAGCAAGATTTTAACATGGGCAGAAACTCATATTCCTTGCATTTCTGCGATCTTCATCCCAGGAGTGGAGAATTGGCAAGCGGATTACCTGAGCCGTCAGCAATTATCGCCGGGGGAATGGTCTCTCCACCCCGACATCTTTTAGGATATATGCCAGAAATGGGGGACCCCGGACGTAGACCTGTTCGCTTCCAGGTTCAACAGGAAATTAGACAACTTTTGTATTGAGGACAGCAGATCCTCTATCCTACCGAACAGATGCACTTATGATTCCCTGGGATCAGTTTTCCCTGGTCTATGCATTCCCTCCATTTCCGCTCTTACAGAGACTTCTGTGCAATATCAAAGAAGAAGGAATACCAGTTCTCTTGGTGGCCCCCGAATTGACCCAAAAGGGCCTGGTAAACCAAGATTGTTAGGATGGCGGTGGGGAAACCTTGGATTCTTCCACTTCGCCAAGACCTGTTATCTCAAGGTCTGGTGTTCCATCCTTCCTTACAAAAGCTAAATTTTACGGTCTGGCTGTTGAATCCTACATACCGAAGAAGTGGGGCCTCTCAGGTCCGGTTCTTTCCACTCTTATTATTGCTAGGAAGCCGGCCCCTAGGCTCATTTATTATAGAATCTGGAAGGCATATGTTTCCTGGTGTAAATCAAGAGGGTGGAACCCTATACAATCTGTCATAAGTAGGATTCTGGCCTTCTGTCAATTGGGGGTAGATATGAAGTTAGCCTACTATCCACTTAACGCCCGCCCACTGTATATATACGTCCTGTTTTTAAAGATGGATATCTCGGTAACGGCAGCAGCTGCTGCCACAACCGAGGTATCCATCTTTTCAGTGGGCGGGCCTGTAAACGATAACGGCGGTCTCCGCAGTGGATTCGCCGCGAGATTGCCGTTATCGGTGGCGGGAGAGGGGCTCCCGCTGCTCTCCCGCGCCCTCCGCCGCTTACCGGAGCCGCCGGTAGCGGCGGAGGAGATCAGGTGCTGCTGCCTGATGTGTGAGGACTTGAGTGAGGGCAAGATGGCCCCCACCCGTCCTCATAGCTTTGCTGGGCGGAAATGACGTCAAAACGTCAGTCCCACCCAGCGTCTTAAAGAGACAATTTTTTTGTTGTCATTTTTTTAAATGACAAATTTTCCTTTTTTTTTTTTTTCTTGCATTTAAGTCTAAATATGAGATCTGAGGTCTTTTTGACCCCAGATCTCATATTTAAGAGGACCTGTCATGCTTGTTTTCTATTATAAGGGATGTTTACATTCCTTGTAATAGGAATAAAAGTGATAAATTATTTTTTATTTCAGTGTAAAAAATTATAAAATCAATAAAAATAAATAAGAAAACCCCCCAAAAATTTTTTAAAGCGCCCCGTCCCGACAAGCTCGCGTGCAGAAGCGAACGCATACGCGAGTAGCGCCCGCATATGAAAACGGTGTTCAAACCACACAAGTGAGGTATCGCCGCGATCGTTAGAGCGAGAGCAATAATTCTAGCCCTAGAGCTACTCTGTAGCTCAAAAAATGCAACCTATAGAATTTTTTAAACGTCGCCTATCGAGATTTTTAAATCATGCCACGAGCGGGCGCAATTTTTAAGGGTGACATGTTAGGTATCATTTTACTCGGCGTAACATTATCTTTCACAATATATAAAAAAATTGGGCCAAATTTATTGTTGTCTTATTTTTTAATTCAAAAAAGTGAATTTTTTCCAAAAAAAGTGCGCTTGTAAGACCGCTGCGCAAATACGGTGTTACAAAATGTATTGCGATGACCGTCATTTTATTCTCTAGGGTGTTAGAAAAAAAATATATATAATGCGAAATAGAATGTTCTTTACAGAGTTAATACAAAATTGAAAATACATTTATTTATTTTACTTCTTTTCTTTTAAAAACTGAAATGTAGTCTCCCTTTAAACACAGCGGGGGTTCACCTGCAATTTTTTTTTTTTAAAGTCAGCAGCTGCAAATACAGCAGCTGCTGACTTTTAAAAAACTAACACTAACCTGTCCAAGTCGCCCGCCGAAGCCGAGTGGTAGCCCCTCCTGCCATCTTCTGTAAGGGAATCGGGAAGTCAAGCGATGCGGCTTCACTGCCCGGTTCCCTACTGCGCATGCGCAAGTCGCGCTGTGCAGTTCCCAATGGTTTCCGTTGTGTTCTGGGAGCCGAGTGTTTCCCAGAACACAACGGGGGGGTGACGCGGTGGGGCCGGACTCCCGCGGGACTCTATACCCGGAAGTGGTGCAAATACCTGTTTTATACAGGTATTTGCACCCCCCTCCCCCTGAAAGGTGTCAAATGTGACACCGGAGGGGGGGGAGGGTTCCGAAAAGCGGAGGTTCACTTTTGGGTGAACCTCTGCTTTAACCTTTAATAAGTATTTGCCATCAATCTTTTCCATAGTAACCACCAGGTGGCAGCAGAGCAGCAAGATTTGCACACCAATCTACAGCAGAACATTTTCTTTCACAGTATTTCATCAGTTTTGTTGCCTGTCATAAGTATGCAATTAGACACCACATCAGCATAATGCATCAGACTTTGGACATATGGGGCCGGATTTAGAAAGAGATACGACGGCGTATCTCCTGATACGCTGTCGTATCTCTGAGTTCCGACGGTCGTATCTATGCGCCTGATTCATAGAATCAGGTTACGCATAGATATCCCTAAGATCCAAATATGCAAACGAGGAGTTACGCCGATTCAGAAACGAACGAACGCCCGGCGCTTTTTGTTTTCGTTTGGCTTTTTCCGGCGTAAAGTTACCCCTGCTATATGAGGGGTAGCTAATGTTAAGTATGGCCGTCGTTCCCGCGCTGAGTTTTGAAATTTTTACGTCGTTTGCTTAAGTCGTTTGCGAATACGGATGGACGTAATTTACGTTCACGACGAAAGCAATGACGTCCTTGCAACGCTATTTAGAGCAATGCACACTGGGAGATTTTACAGACGGCGCATGCGCCGTTCTAGTAAAACGTAAAAAACGCGGGGTCAAGGGAAATTTGAATAAAACACGCCCCCTACATCCCAATTTGAATTACGCGGCCTTACGCCGCAACACATACGCTACGCCGCTTCAACTAAGGGCGCAAGTTCTTTGTGAATAAAGAACTTGCGCCCAAAGTTAGAGTGGCGTAACGTATCGGAGATACGTTACGCGGGCCGGACAGATACGCCAATGTATCTGAATCCGGCCCACGCTGTCATAATTATTTTGCTGCATTTGTGTTGTGCAAAGTGAATGATGAAAAGGAAAAAGTGTAGGTGTGGCGCTGCTCCTCATATAATTAACAAACCTATGGAATAAAGTGCTAATTAGTGCTGTGTAACACATTGTTGAATGATCCTGTGAAAAATATAAGGTGTTTGACAATGCTGTCCAATAAATTACTGCAAATAATTGTAATGAATATTGAAGGTGGCCTTGGGTTGTGAAAAATAAAAAATAGGATCCGGCGCCAATGATATAAATACTTATGACAACAAGTGCAGCTCCAAAAATTTGTGAAAACTAATGAAAAGTGATTGGCAATGAAAAGGGCGCAACAAGTGTTCAATTAATGTCCATAAAATAAACATAAAATAATTAGTTGAAATGTTCAAATAAATTGCAGATATTGAATTCACAGTTTACACAGTTTTTAAAAAAAAAAACACTTACAGGCCTTGGGTTGTGCCAGGGCAACGGGGGTTACGGCAAAAATCATAATAAATCCAACAAATGTGCTACTGTGTAAACCACATCTGAGGCCTCGTACACACGACCGGACATGTCCGCTAAAACTGGTCTGCGGACCAGTTTCAGAGGACAGATCCGATCGTGTGTACAGGCTAGCGGACAGATTTCCAGCGGACAAAAGTTTCTTAGCATGCTAAGAAACTTGTCCGCTGGAGAGCTGTCCATCAGACATGTCCGCTGGTTAGTATGTCTAACCAGCGGACCGAAATCCCGCGCATGCGTCGAATTGATTCGAATCATGCGTGGAAGCATTGAACTTGCACGATAGAGAACGTCGGTGTCGTCTACGTCACCGCGTTCTCTGTCCGCGTGGATTTCGGTTTGATGGTGTGTAAAGCCATCAGACCGAAATCTCCGAGCGGACATGTCCGATGAAAACGGTCCGCGGACCGTTTTCATCGGACATGTCCTGTGGTGTGTACGAGGCCTCAGAGTTTACATATAAAGTGTTAGATAACCAAAATCCTGTGAACATTCCACAAATATAAGTGGACAATAAAATAATAAAGTCCCAATCCAGGTGAGTACACAAGATTTGCATACTTTAAATTACACACTGTGAAGTGCAACCCGATTACTAGTGTCACTCCAACCTGCTCACCATCATATTGTGACCTCTGCAAGGAATATGGGCCAGATTCTCATAGAATCGGCAGCGGCGTAGTGTAAGCCATTTACACCACGCCACCGCAACTTACTGGAGCAAGTGCCGTATTCTCCAAGCACTTGCTCCGTAATTTGCGGCGGCGTAGTGTAAATGGCCCGGCGTATGGCCGCGTAATTCAAAGGGGCGGCTTGTATTTAAATTAAGCGCGCCCCCGCGCCGATCGAACTGCACATGCGCCGGGCGGAAAAATAGCCCAGTGCGCATGCTCCAGCTCACGACGGAAAACGTCAATGACGCCGACGTGAGCGCCATTGACGTAAATTCGTATTCGCGGACGACTTAGTAAAACGACGTAACCGACGGAAAAAGACTAAGCTGACCCGACGCCATACTTAACATGGCATACGGCGGACTGGCGTAAGGTTACCCCTCATATAGCAGGGGTAACCTTACGCTTACGGAAACGACGACGACGCGGCGCAAATTCATTCGGGAATCGGCGTATCAGGCTCATTTGCATAGTCAAATGAGAACTGAACGTAAAAGCCACCTAGCGGCCAGCGTCGAATTACATCTAAGATCCGACGGTGTAAGTGACTTACACCTGTCGGATCTACGCCGTATCTATGTGAAAATGATTCTAGGAATCATACGCATCGATACCCGGGGCCAAAAACAGAGATACGACGGTGTTTCCTGAGATACACCGTCGTATCTCTTCTGAGAATCTGGCCCTATGCTTGTATCCCCACAGGGAAGAAATACTGCTCAGTCATCCAGATTGAGTGCGGTTTTTATGTCTTCCAGAACAAAACTTCCTCTGCATAATACTTATCACTGCATATGTATCAATATGAAAAGAGAAAAAAACTCTCATAGTTCTCTCTGAATGCTTTTTTCAGCAATAATAATGATTACAAACTTTCACAAGCTGAGTAGTAAAAGCACATCAATCCAATATATGTGAACCAAATGGATGGCACTATTTTCACTGCACCACTATTCTCATGGATCCTAGGCTAGGGTGACCACATTTCCAAACAGCCATTCAGGGACACACCCCCTCTCTCACCTTCCCCAAAATAAGATGGGGGGGCGGGGGAAAATGTAGTCTCGGGGTTGATGGGGAATTTGGCGGCGGGTTATTTGTTAGGTGAATGTGCCACTTGCCACCAGATACAGTGCAGCTGTCACTCCCTATGCATGAGCCACATGCGTAGAAGGAAAGGACTGGGGTCACTATCTGGAGAGTGAAGATCACACCAGTCCCTGCTGCGTGCCGCTGGGTGCCAGAGAAGGAGGAGGTGCCAAGGTGGGTGGGGACAGCAGTGCTGCACTAGTCCCAGGCCTCGCCCCCGGTCTCACACTCTGAGAGTAAATTGTCACTGGTTGCAAGATGCCAGGCAGCGCTGGCCCTAGCAACCAGTTCTGGAAATTTAGTTAATAGTAGGGGGTGGCTGTGTCCTCTATTTCATTCCGGGACATTGTATTGTCCCGGAATGAAGGTGCCTGGGACCCAGGACAGACATGTCACTTGCGGGACAGTCCCGGGGCAATCCGGGACACGTGGGCACCCTATCCTAGGCACCCATTTTTTTTTTATATGAGTACCAATACTTTTTTCTTAGTACTCACCAATACCAATTACCGATACCTAACACAACGGTTTTGTTTACACTTCAGCTGTCAGCAATCGTACAAAGTATTGAAAAAATATTTACAAATTAAATGTTTTTGTTTTTTTAAATTTTGGCGCTTTTTTCAATGTGAAATGTGTAAATATATGTTAAAGGTGTAAAAATATTAAGGAACAAAGCAAACAAAAGCTGACAGAACTGAGGGCCTGATCCTCAAAATGGATACACCGGCGTATCTACTGATACGCCGTCGTATCCCTGTTTCTATCTATGGAACTGATCCACAGAAGCAGTTTTTACATAGATAGGCAGAAGATCCGACATGTGTAAGGGACTTACACTGTCGGATCTTAGGATGCAGTACCGCATCCGCCGCTGGGGGCATTTCTCGTCGAAATGCCGCTTTGGGTATGCAAATTAGCACTTACGGAGATCCACAAAGCTTTTACGCTTCGTTTTTTCTCCGTAAGTATTAGTTTGCTGTCGCAAAATTAGGGCTGCTTTTACAAGGCCTAAACTGTTTACACCTTGTAAAAGTAGACCCTTCTACCCCGCGTCGCTGTCTTTTTTTTTCCCGCCGCAACTCGTTTTTTTTTTTACGCTCGTCGCGATTCTCAAAAACCGGTGCAACGTAAAACCGCGCGAAGCACGTCGAGAAAATGACGTCGGGAGCATGCGCAGTACGTCTGGCGCGGGAGCGCGCCTAATTTAAATGGGACTCGCCCCATTAAATTAGAAACGCCTTGCGCCAGACGGATTTAAGTTACACCGCTCAAAATTTCTAGGTAAGTGCTTTGTGGATCGGGCACTTAGGTAGAGATTTTGCGGCGGTGTAACTTAAATGGCAAAAGTTACGTTGCGCCGGGTTTTTGTGGATTAGGCCCTGAGCCTCTATTTTGTTGCCAGCTGTTTGGACATTAATGGTTGTGGGGGTTATTTACTAAAGGCAAATCCACTTTGCACTACAAGTGCACTTGGAAGTGCACTGTAAATACACTTAGAAGTGCAGTTGCTGTACATCTGAGGGGAAGATCTGAAATGATGGAAAGCTCTGCTGATTTTTTCATCCAATCATGTGGAAGCTAAAAGTCTGTTTTTTATTTTCCTTGCATGTCCCCCCTCGGATCTACAGCAACTGCCAGTGTAATTTTCACAGTAATCAGTGCATTTATATAGCACTGTTCGCTGTAAAAATGACAATAGTCCCAAAAGTGTCCGATGTGTCCGCCATAAAGTCGCAGTCACGATAACAATCACTTGTCATTACTAGTAAAAGAAAAAAATAATTATTAAAAATGCCATAATTCTATGCCCTATTTTGTAGACGCTATAACTTTGGCGCAAACCAATCAATATATACTTATTGTGATTTTTTTACCAACAATATGTAGAAGAATACGTATCGGCCTAAACTGAGGAAAAAAACATTTTATATATATATATATATATATATATATATATATATATATATATAAGGGCTGTTACTGATCAAAAATGTTCTGTTAGATTAATCGTTTTTAATAGATTAATCGACTAATTTCGATTAATTATAACGCATATACAGATCCAACTACTTTTAGCTGATCTCCTTGCAGGCTGATTCCCAGTGCAGCTACCAACAACTGGAAAAATGGATAGCAGGATACAAAAAACACACAAAGGCAGCGCTCGATGGGAATAGCATTAAAACTTTTATAGTCTTCAAGTAGGTAACAAAATAAATATTGCACTGGAGATAAAATCGATGCAGCTACATAAACTGTAAAAATGGTGCGAGTAATACCAAACGGTACCAAAAGCAGTCATAAAAACATGTAGCTAAGTATGATACTGGTATAAAAATGTGTACAACGATACCACTGCTGAATCCAGATGAGGAGAGGTTAACATCAGTCCGTTGGCATGTAGATGTCCCATGAAGGGAACTATCACAACTCCCAGTGGATTGTTGTAGAATCCCAGGTTGATAGAGGGAAGTGATAGAGGGAAGTGTAACAGCCCTTGCGTGTGGCAGATAGTAAGGTCCCGCCGGCATGCAGATATGAAGGCACAGCAAAGGAGCCCTTCAGATGGACACGGCAAGCCCCGCCGGTGTCCGTGACATTACTGGATCTCCGACGGAAGGCCCAGAAGCCGCCGGAGAGGTGAGTACCAATCAAAAGAATTTTAAACGATCAAAAAGATTTTGATTGATCAAAAAAATTAAAGATTAATCGATTAATTAAAAGTTAATTTGCACAGCCCTAATATATATATATATTTTGGGGATATTTATTATAGCAAAAAGTCAAAAAAATTTAATTTTTTAAAAAATTTCGGTCTATTTTTGTCTATAGCGCAAAAAAAATAAAAACCGCAGAGGTGATCAAATACCACCAAAAGAATGCTCTATTTGTGAGAAAAAAAGGACGTGAATTTTGTTTGGGAGCTACGTCGCACGACCACGCAATTGTCAGTTAAAGCGACGCAGTGCCGAATTGCAAAAAGTGGCCAGCAAAATGGTCCGGGGCTTAAGTGGTTATTATGACACTACACAGACAGCTATTCTATTTTGAAATCTGGAGAGTTGTTTTTAAAAAATGAGTTGTTTAAAAAATTGTGATTTGAACATAAAGACATGAATAAAATGCTCTTCAGATGCAAGCAAAGTTAATTTCACCTACACCCCCAAAATAAGAAATGTTTTGAAGAGCAGCAACCAGACTTTACACAGTTTGGCAAATGCCCGGTAGATTCTACCTGTGCCAACAAAGCTCCATTAGCAGGAACAAAGGTTGATTTTACACCTCGGATTTTCAAAGAAATAAATCGACAGCCAAGCCCTGACATATATCACCTTATCAAGGGCGGGCAATGGGAAAATGATCTTTCTTTTATAACTACAGTATAACAGGCTTTTGCCTGGTATTGGCTCATTCACCTTTGTGTGTAGTTAACTGTCACTTACCACGGGCAGGAGTTACAAGAATCTGAAGAAATAAGGTGTTAGGTTAGTCTTTCTAAAATGCTCACCATTATTTGCACTGTTGTCTTCCTAAAGCAATTTAAGCTTGCTGTAAAACAATAAGAAAACAATAGGAAATAAGTCAACAAAATTTGGTCAGGGCATCATTTAAACATTGTAGCCCTAAAGCCCAGTGGGAATCCGGACCCTGCTTTTTTTTTTCTTCTGGGTTTATTATTCTTGTAACTTCCAGCAGCACATCACCCACCATAGCCAGCATCAGTATTAGCATTTTCTTTTATTTTTATTTTCTCTTTTTCAAGCATTGGAACCTATAAACTTTCTTGAATTGACCACTGATGTTAGTAGACACTTCTCTCACTGGTCACCAATGTAAGTAGGAACCTTCTCTGCTGACCACCAATATAAGCAATAGTTCCTATCCCACTGACCACCAATATAAGCAATAGTTCCTATCCCACTGACCACCAATATAAGCAATAGTTCCTATCCCACTGACCACCAATATAAGCAATAGTTCCTATCCCACTGACCACCAATATAAGCAATAGTTCCTATCCCACTGACCACCAATATAAGCAATAGTTCCTATCCCACTGACCACCAATATAAGCAATAGTTCCTATCCCACTGACCACCAATATAAGCAATAGTTCCTATCCCACTGACCACCAATATAAGCAATATTTCCTATCCCACTGACCACCAATGTAAGCAATATTTCCTATCCCACTGACCACCAATATAAGCAATATTTCCTATCCCACTGACCATCAATATAAGCAATATTTCCTATCCCACTGACCACCAATGTAAGCAATATTTCCTATCCCACTGACCACCAACGTAAGCAATATTTCCTATCCCACTGACCACCAATATAAGCAATATTTCCTATCCCACTGACCACCAATATAAGCAATATTTCCTATCCCACTGACCACCAATATAAGCAATATTTCCTATCCCACTGACCACCAATATAAGCAATATTTCCTATCCCACTGACCACCAATATAAGCAATATTTCCTATCCCACTGACCACCAATGTAAGCAATATTTCCTATCCCACTGACCACCAACGTAAGCAATATTTCCTATCCCACTGACCACCAATATAAGCAATATTTCCTATCCCACTGACCACCAATATAAGCAATAGTTCCTATCCCACTGACCACCAATGTAAGCAATATTTCCTATCCCACTGACCACCAATATAAGCAATATTTTCTATCCCACTGACCACCAATGTAAGCAATATTTCCTATCCCACTGACCACCAATATAAGCAATATTTTCTATCCCACTGACCACCAATGTAAGCAATATTTCCTATCCCACTGACCACCGATATAAGCAATAGTTCCTATCCCACTGACCACCAATATAAGCAATAGTTCCTATCCCACTGACCACCAATATAAGCAATAGTTCCTATCCCACTGACCACCAATATAAGCAATATTTCCTATCCCACTGACCACCAATGTAAGCAATATTTCCTATCCCACTGACCACCAACGTAAGCAATATTTCCTATCCCACTGACCACCAATATAAGCAATATTTCCTATCCCACTGACCACCAATATAAGCAATATTTCCTATCCCACTGACCACCAATATAAGCAATATTTCCTATCCCACTGACCACCAATATAAGCAATATTTCCTATCCCACTGACCACCAATATAAGCAATATTTCCTATCCCACTGACCACCAATGTAAGCAATATTTCCTATCCCACTGACCACCAACGTAAGCAATATTTCCTATCCCACTGACCACCAATATAAGCAATATTTCCTATCCCACTGACCACCAATATAAGCAATAGTTCCTATCCCACTGACCACCAATGTAAGCAATATTTCCTATCCCACTGACCACCAATATAAGCAATATTTTCTATCCCACTGACCACCAATGTAAGCAATATTTCCTATCCCACTGACCACCAATATAAGCAATATTTTCTATCCCACTGACCACCAATGTAAGCAATATTTCCTATCCCACTGACCACCGATATAAGCAATAGTTCCTATCCCACTGACCACCAATGTAAGCAATAGTTCCTATCCCACTGACCACCAATGTAAGCAATATTTCCTATCCCACTGACCACCAACGTAAGCAATATTTCCTATCCCACTGACCACCAATATAAGCAATAGTTCCTATCCCACTGACCACCAATATAAGCAATATTCCCTATCCCACTGACCACCAATATAAGCAATATTCCCTATCCCACTGACCACCAATATAAGCAATAGTTCCTATCCCACTGACCACCGATATAAGCAATAGTTCCTATCCCACTGACCACCAATGTAAGCAATATTTCCTATCCTACTGACCACCAATGTAAGCAATAGTTCCTATCCCACTGACCTCCAATGTAAGCAATATTTCCTATCCCACTGACCACCAATATAAGCAATAGTTCCTATCCCACTGACCACCAATGTAAGCAATATTTCCTATCCCACTGACCACCAATGTAAGCAATAGTTCCTATCCCACTGACCACCAATATAAGCAATATTTCCTATCCCACTGACCACCAATATAAGCAATATTTCCTATCCCACTGACCACCAATGTAAGCAATATTTCCTATCCCACTGACCACCAATGTAAGCAATATTTCCTATCCCACTGACCACCAGTATAAGCAATATTTCCTATCCCACTGACCACCAATGTAAGCAATATTTCCTATCCCACTGACCACCAACGTAAGCAATATTTCCTATCCCACTGACCACCAATGTAAGCAATATTTCCTATCCCACTGACCACCAATGTAAGCAATATTTCCTATCCCACTGACCACCAATATAAGCAATATTTCCTATCCCACTGACCACCAATGTAAGCAATATTTCCTATCCCACTGACCACCAACGTAAGCAATATTTCCTATCCCACTGACCACCAATATAAGCAATATTTTCTATCCCACTGACCACCAATATAAGCAATAGTTCCTATCCCACTGACCACCAATGTAAGCAATATTTCCTATCCCACTGACCACCAATATAAGCAATAGTTCCTATCCCACTGACCACCAATATAAGCAATAGTTCCTATCCCACTGACCACCAATATAAGCAATATTTCCTATCCCACTGACCACCAATGTAAGCAATATTTCCTATCCCACTGACTACCAATGTAAGCAATAGTTCCTATCCCACTGACCACCAATATAAGCAATATTTCCTATCCCACTGACCACCAATGTAAGCAATATTTCCTATCCCACTGACTACCAATGTAAGCAATATTTCCTATCCCACTGACCACCAATATAAGCAATATTTCCTATCCCACTGACCACCAATATAAGCAATATTTCCTATCCCACTGACCATCAATATAAGCAATAGTTCCTATCCCACTGACCACCAACGTAAGCAATATTTCCTATCCCACTGACCTCCAATGTAAGCAATATTTCCTATCCCACTGAGCACCAATATAAGCTATATTTCCTATCCCACTGACCATCAATTAAAAGCTTGCCATACACTTATAAAAATTCATCAGTGTGTGTCTGTTCCCGCTGAACAGAACTTGACAGTTTGATCTCCTTCTGTCAAGGGACATTTTGGAAAATGTTCCTTGATCAGCCGGGGCACCCAATCAGCTGTGGCACTGTTAGAATACCATGGCTGGCTGAATGAAAATAAACTAATTATGTCTGAACCGTTTAAGTGGGCACTCCTTCCTCTGACCACCAATATAAAGGGATACTTCTCCTACTGCCCGCCAATGTAAGGAGACTTTTCTTTCTCCCACTGACCACCAATGTAAGAGGGCACCTTTTGTCCCACTGACTGCCAATATAGAAGGGATATCTTTTCCCACTAACCACTAATATTAGGTAAAAGCATGCACTAATATCAGTGGGTCAGTGGACAGCAACTGCAGCACTGGGAACATGAAATTTGTTCCACCCTACAATCGGATGGAACATGTAAAATGTTACCAAAGGTGAACTTATCCTTTAAAGCAGATTTTCACCCCAAAAATAAATAGTTTGAACCTAGCTCCAGCCCCCTTCTTCTCCCAAAGTTAAATAAAAAAAAAATGTAAGTGCTCTTTTACTTTTTTGTGCTGCAGGGCAGCACTTTCTCCTTTCTCACCCAGGTGGGAACGATGTTGCACTTCATTCCATGTGTACACAGAGTGATGTGTTGAAGGGCTTCGGGACCCAAAAAAGACCTTTGGCACTCCGACATACGTGTAGGTTTTGTGGCACACGTGTGAGGATGTCACAGTTAAAGAGGTCCCCTTGGCATATCTCCACATGTCCCAGACCCTCAGAGAAGGCGGCGCTGGCAAAGGGGTGGTGGGGCCAACATTAAGGGGACTTTAAAGAGGAACTTCAAACCCCCAAAAAAGTACAAATACTGTAGCTGCTGACTTTGAATATTAAGGCACTTCCCTGTCCAGGCATCCAGCGGTGTCTTCACCCGAGCCAAATCTTCCATCGGCTATCAGGACCCGGTGTCGCTATCTTGACTATGGGAAACCGGAAGTGAAGCCCTGTGGCTTTGCAGCCGATTTCTTACTGCGCATTTGCAAAGTGCGCTGCGCTTTGTGAATGGGCCGTAGTCTTCTGGGACCTGTGAAGGTTCCAGAAGGCTGCGAGGGAAGGAGGTGGGACGAATGTTTGGCTCAGTTTGCCATGGCAAGCTGAGCTGGAAGTGGGAGCGGGTACCTGTCAAAACCCAGGTACCTTCTTGCCCCCCCCAAAAAAGTGCCAAATGGACGAGGCAGACAAGTGGAGTTTCCCCTTTAAGTTCAATATTAATTGGTTATACATTATTCTAATAACAGTGTGGTCCTTATTCAAGATGTACCATTGTCAGGTTGTATATCATGATCACAGTGTTACAATGTTTACAGCGATCAGGTTATTTCAGGTGAGGATATATAATTATGGGTTTCCTATCTTTACAAGAGTTGCAGAAACTATTGCCGTTCACTGTATTCCACCTCCTACTCACACTCCCACACACTGCAAGGCAGCATGACTTGCACTTTTCCTGCTGGTCCCAACGAATGCATGTACTCTCCACCGTTTACATGACAAGGAACTAGTGCTCACAGAAACCTCTTTTATGCACCCAGAGAATGAAAGAAGAAACCTGATTGGTTGCTATAGGCAACAGCTCATTTTTGCACAAGTGTTCTCCACTTTTCATGAACGATCCCACCTGTTTAATGTATAACTAAAAGTAATTTTTTTAGTTTTTGGTGGAGAGATTAGATTTTCTCTCGCACTTCTGTTAGTTTGGTGTTTGGAATTAGAAAGGCGTGCTAGTTGTGGTCATGTGTACTGCACTCTGCTCACTACAAATTCCATAGTCCTTGGTCCATCTCAGGAGAAAGTAAGGGTCATTCATACATGTGTTATTATTATGAAGAACAGAGCAGTGCTCATTAACGCACCTCATTAACACACCTATAGCATTTATGATGTGTGTATGATGTGTTTCCATTGTGTTTATGAAGCGTTGAAAAACCTTCAAGAATGCTTGGTATACGACCATGAAAGAAATAGACAGGATGCAGCTTCTTGTCACAGGTATGATGCCATGGAGGCACCAGGAAAAATAGTTTGCTGCTATTTCTTCAATGTCCAATCAGCAAGCCCAGGATTTATTCTTGACCATGCTGTGCTGCTGTTGCAATAGAGATCAAAGGATCTAGCTGTGATGTCTGGCAGGGGTACCCGAATCACAAGACAGGCTGCAAAAACTGACAAAACCTTTGTCAGGTAAATAGTTCTCATATGTTCCCTCTGTATGTAGTTGCTTGTCGTAAATAAAACATGCGCAAAACAAAATAAAGCGGGCGACCTTCTTAAAATACGATTTGCCTGGCTGTCTCAATCTTCAATTAATTCCCAGAGATGAAATTAGCATGCAGATTAAAAGGTCAAAATTAAATTAGAACTCCTGACTTGCATACACCAGATCAGAGTCACTGGATCGGTATAACAATCAGGCAATTAATATTTTTAGAAGGTTCATGTCAGCATCGGTAGCGTTCATGTTCTCTCAATAAATGTTTAATTTATTACCTCAAACTTTATTCTTCTTCTTCTTCTTGAGGCCGCGTACACACGATCGGTCAAAACCGATGAAAACGGACTGAAGGACTATTTCATCGATGTGTGGGCGCCATCGGTCAGTTATCCTTCGGTCAAAAAAAAGAGAACTTGGTTTAAAATTGAACGCCTAACCGATAGGTCAAAACCGATCGTTAGTATGCAAAAGCATCGATTAAAAACCCGTGCATGCTCAGAATCAAGTCGACGCATGCTTGGAAGCATTGAACTTCGTTTTTTTCAGCACGTCGTTGTGTTTTACGTCACCGCGTTCTGACACGATCGGTTCATTAACCGATGGTGTGTAGGCACATCAGACCATCAGTCGGCTTCATCAGTTAACCTTCAGACCATTCTCATCGGATGGACTGATCGTGTGTACGCGCCCTTATATTTCTCAAACTCTTTCAGCAACTTGGATATAAATATTAGGGGGGAAAAAAGTTGATGATAGAAGAAGGAAGAATAATTAATATTTGTGACCTAATGCTGATCAATATGTTACATGTTGTAATGTCGTTAATATTCGTCTATCAATCTATTCTGGTAATTTCAGGAGTTGTAAAGGCAGAATGTTTTTTTATCTTAACCACTTAAGACCCGGACCATTATGCAGGTTAAGGACCTTGCCCCTTTTTGCGATTCGGCACTGCATCGCTTTAACTGACAATTGCGCAGTCGTGCAACGTGGCTCCCAAACAAAATTGGCGTCCTTTTTTTTCCATACATAGAGCTTTCTTTTGGTGGTATTTGATCACCTCTGCGGTTTTTATTTTTTGCGCTATAAACAAAAATAGAGCGACAATTTAAAAAAAATTCAATATTTTATACTTTTTGCTATAATAAATGTCCCCCAAAAATATATAAAAAAACTTTTTTTTTCCTCAGTTTAGGCCGATACGTATTCTTCTACCTATTTTTGGCAAAAAAAATTGCAATAAGCGCTTATCGATTGGTTTGTGCAAAATGTATAGCGTTTACAAAATAGGGGATAGTTTTATTGCATTTTTATTAATATTTTTTTTTTTACAACTAATGGCGGTGATCAGGGATTTTTTTCGTGACTGCGACATTATGGCGGAAACATCAGACAATTTTGACACATTTTTGGGACCATTGTCATTTTCACAGCAAAAATTACTATAAAAATGCACTTATTACTGTGAAAATTACAATTTCAGTTTAAGAGTTAACCACTAGGGGGCGCTGTAGGGGTGTGACCTCATATGTGTTTCTAACTGTAGGGGGGCGGGGCTGGACATGTAATGTCACTGATCGTCTTTCCCTATATCAGGGAACAGACGATCAGTGACACTGCCACTGTGAAGAACGGGGAAGGTGTGTTTACACACAGCTCTCCCCGTTCTTCAGCTCCGGTGACCGATCGCGGGACACCGGCGGCGATCGGGTCCGCGGGTCCCACGGCGCGGTCACGGAGCTTCGGACCGGGTCGCGAGTGCGCCACCGGCGGTGCGCTCGCGACCCCATGGCTGGGCTTAAAGCGGGGTTCACCCAAAAAATATTTTGACATGACATTCAGCCGAGTTGTCAGAATGACAATCGGCTGGTTTTTTTTTTTCAGTGCCGTACATACCGTATTTTCACCGCCGCTTCCAGGTATGTAATGTGCAGGACTGGGCGTTCCTAATTGATTGACATCCTTCCGACCGGCGCATCCAGCGCGTCAGGAGTTGCCGAAAGAAGCCGGACTGCGAGTCGACTCTATACGGCGCCTGCGCACCGACGTTCGGCTTCTTTCGGAAACTCGTGACGCGATGTATGCGCCGGTCCGAAGGATGTCAATCAATTAGGAACGCCCAGTCCCGCAGATTACATACCCGGAAGCGGCGGTGAAAATACGGTATGTACGGCAATGAAATAAAAAAAAAAACAGCCGATTGGCATTCTGACAACTCGGCTAAATGTCATGTTAAAAAAAAAAATTTTGGGTGAACCCCCGCTTTAAAGAGACACGTACAGGTTGGTGATTGTGCCCAGCCATGCCATTCTGCCGACGTATATCGGCATGAAGGGGTCCTTAAGTGGGTAATGCATTTTCTGCATTAAGATAAACACCTTCTGTGTGTAGCAGTGTCCCCAGCACCCCCTAATACTTACCTGAGCCCATTCTCTCCAGCGATGTCCACGAGTGTATTAGCTGTCCCAGAGACTCCTCCTGATTGGCTGAGACACAACAGTGGTACCATTGACTCACATGGCTGTCAATAAAAATCAGTCAGCCAATCAGAGGTGAGAGGGGGTGGGGCCAGGCCGGGGCTACGTCTCTGAATGGATACACAGGGCTATGACTCAGCTCGGGTGTCCCCTGTAGCAGGCTGCTGGCTGAGGGTCACTCGAGAGGAGGAGGAGCCAGGAACAGCAAAGAGGGACCCAAGAAGAGGAGGGTCTGGGCTGCTCTGTGCAAAACCAACTGCACAAAGGAGGTTAAGTATAACATGTTTGTTATTAACCACTTACCGTCTGCGCCATAGGCATTTTACTGCTACGGCGCGGTCGAGTTGTTCTGACAGGACGTCCCTGGGACGTCCTCCCAGAATGCTCCACTCGCGCGCCCCCTGGGGCGCGCTCCTGGAATCATCCGTGAGCATCACGGATCGCGGTAAATTGCCGCTGATAGCGGCTGTTTACCACGTGATCGCTCCGTCAAATGACGGAGCGATCACTTGTAAACAAACCGGCGTCATTTGATGACGCCGGTTCCTCCCTCTCCTCTCTGTAACGTTCGGTACAGTGTGAGAGGAGGGGGGGGAGCGGGTGTCAGCAGCAGCGCTGTGGCTGGATCTGTGACTATTGCAGTCACAGATCCAGCCTTCCATCCATCCATCCCAGCTCAGCTATCCCTGTGCAATACTCTGCAATACCCCTATAATCTGCAATACCCTGCGCAATACTCTGCAATACCCCTATAATCTGCAATACCCTGCGCAATACTCTGCAATACCCCTATAATCTGCAATACCCTGCGCAATACTCTGCAATACCCCTATAATATGCAATACCCTGCGCAATACACCAATATTCTACAATACCCTGCGCAATACTCTGCAATACCCCTATAATATGCAATACCCTGCGCAATACACCAATATTCTACAATACCCTGCGCAATACTCTGCAATACCCCTATAATCTGCAATACCCTGCGCAATACTCTGCAATACCCCAATACTCTGCAATACCCTGCGCAATACTCTGCAATACCCCAATACTCTGCGCGATACTCTGCAATACCCCAATACCCTGCGCAATACTCTGCAATACCCTGCGCAATACTCTGCAATACCCTGCGCGATACTCTGCAATACCCCAATACTCTGCAATACCCTGCGCGATAATCTGCAATACCCCAATACTCTGCAATACCATGCGCGATACTCTGCAATACCCCAATACCCTGTGCGATACTCTGCAATACCCCAATACCCTGCGCGATACTCTGCAGTCTTCCCAGCCTAGATGTGAGATGTGGGGTCTTATTGACCCCGTATCTCACTGTAAAGAGGACCTGTCATGCTATATTCCTATTACAAGCGATGTTTACATTCCTTATAATAGGAATAAAAGTGATAAAAAAAATGTATTTTTGGGGAAAAAAGTGTCAAAATCAAGTAAATAATGTAAAATGAACAATAATTTTTATTTATTTTTTTAAAGCGCCCCTGTCCCCGTGTGCTCGCATGCAGAAGCGAACGCATACGTAAGTCCCGCCCACATATGAAAACGGTGTTCAAGCTACACATGTGAGGTGTCTCTGCGAACGTTAGAGTGAGAGCAATCATTTTGGCCCTAGACCTCCTCTGTAACTAAAAACATGTAACCAATAAAAGTAATTAAAGCGTCGCCTATGGGGATTTTTAAGTAGCGAAGTTTGGTGCCATTCCATGAGTGTGCGCAATTTTGAAGTGTGACATGTTAGGTATCTATTTACTCGGCGTAACTTCATCTTTCACATTATGAAAAAAAATTGGGCTAACTTTACTGTTTTGTTTTTTTTTAAGCACAAAACTGTTTGTTTTTTAAAAACACACGTTCAAAAAATGTCTGCGAAAATACCATGCGAGATAAAAAGTTGTAACGGCCGCCATTGTATTCTCTAGGGCAGGGGTCTCAAACTGGTGGCCCTCCAGATGTTGCGAAACTACAAGTCCCATGAGGCATTGCAAGGCTGACAGTTACAAGCATGACTCCCACAGGCAGAGGCATGATGGGACTTGTAGTTTTGCAACAGCTGGAGGGCCGCCAGTTTGAGACCCCTGCTCTAGGGTCTTTGCTAAAGAAGCATATATAATGTTTTGGGGTTTTATGTAATTTTCTAGCAAATAAATGATGATTTTTCCATGTAGGAGAGAAATGTCAGAATTGGTCTGGGTGCTCCAGAACGCCTGATGGCGCTCCCTGCATGTTGTGCCTCTGTATGTGGCCACGCTGTGTAAAAGTCGCACACATGTGGCATCGTCATACTCGGGAGGAATAGCAGAATGTGTTTTGGGGTGTAATTTGTGGTATGCATATGCTGTGTGTGAGAAATAACCTGCTAATATGACAGAAACAAGTTTTTTTTTTTTTTTTTACAGAATTTTCAGTCGTTTTTCTTTTATAGCGCAAAAAATAAAAAACCCAGAGGTGATCAAATACCACCAAAAGAAAGTTCTATTTGTGTGAAAAAAAGGTCAAAAATTTCAAATAGGTACAATGTTGTATGACTGAGTAATTGTCATTCAAATTGTGAGAGCACCGAAAGCTGAAAATTGGTCTGGTCAGGAAGGGGGTTTAAGTGCCCAGTGGTCAAGTGGTTAAAAAATAAATAAAAAAAAACGAGCCTTTACAATCACTTTAATACATTGATACAAATTGGAAGAAAAAAAAGGTTATTTTTTAGCAGATCATTTGCATGCATAACATGTAAAATCCCCAATTTTCACAAAGTAAATCAATGAACGATGTTCTCAGCTAACATATTTGTGGCAAATGCCATAATTGATGAATGATTGTTGCGGCACAAAGATTAGCACACAGGAATGTAGACGGGGATTATATTCTGAAAAAACAATGTTGGAGGCCTGCAAGTAAAGGTACGTCCCAACAAGTCATGTTTGTCAACTTTGTCATGCTTGTGTTAGCTTAGAACAGTTTACATTGTTAAAGGTTTGTTTTAAATGTCCCCATATGTTGCCCAGCCCATGTGTGGAGCCAACACCCTTTTCCATAGCTGCCATACCTTATTTTGACCCTTATTTGTCAGTAGATCTCAAAAAGGGTATATATCTTTAGTCTACTGTTGCACAAATCTAATTTAAACCTACACTGAAAGGGCAACAAAAGTATATTTTATCTATAAGATAACATAAAAAAATAAGGCTGTTCACAAACGCTGAGAAAATGGTGAGATTATCCAAAGCCTGGCTGGAATTTATTATTTATTTTTTGTATCTACAAGGGCTTGGAGCCAAGAAACAGTACTGACCTTAGGCTGGGTTCACACTACTACACTACTTTCATCCTACTTTGCTCTGTGTTCAATGTTTCCCTATGAGAGCGTCTTGTAGCGTCCTACACAAGTCGGTCCGACTTTGAAAATGCTCCCTGTACTACTTTTGGTCCTTCATTGATCCTACTTCAGGCCCATTGAATATCATTTAAGTCGGACCAAAGTAGTATCCTGTTCATGAAAGTAGGATGGATGTAGGACCAATGTAGGATAAATGTAGGACCAATGTAGCAGAGCAAAGTAGGATGAAAGTAGTGTAGTAGTGTGAACCCAGCCTTAAAGGGTGTCATCTATAGCAAAAGTCTGAATTTTCCTCATGGAAGAAATGTTTTTGATAAAAAAGAGAAGACTTTACTCCTCCTCCAAACAAAGGTGTCTTTGTTCTATTCCTGGGCTTTAGGCTTTAGGGGGGCCAAAATGTGCCCAGTGGGAGTAAACCATGCCCAATGTTTGGTATTAAATGGAACTTCCGCTTTTTGGAATCCTCCCCCCCTCCGATGTCACATTTGGCACCTTTCAGGGGAGGGGGTGCAGATACCTGTATAATACAGGTATTTGCACCCACTTTCAGGGAGAGACGCCCATGGGAGTCACTCCACTTTCCGTCCCATGCCCCCCCACCCTCGCTGCCTTCGGGGAAACACACTGGTCCCAGGAGACAGCGGGAATAACTGGGAAAGCGGATTCCCTCACCGAGGATGATGGAGGGGGCAGCAGAGAGACAAGTGATTGCTCGTCTTCTGCTGCTGACATCGTGGGCGCGCTGGACAGGTAAGTGTCCATTTATTAAAAGTCAGCAGCTGCAGTATTTGTAGCTGCTGGCTTTTAATATATTTTTTTTGCTGGGCCTTAGCTTTAAGGGGAGAAATAGTTGGTGTTAGTGGAAGGAATAGTGCCCCATTTTTCTTGTCAGTGGAAGGAATTATGCCCCATCATTGGTGTCAGTGGTAGCAGCAATAGTGCCCCATTGTTGGTGTCAGTGGTAGGAACAATGACTTAAGGGCCAGATAAAGGTAAGCAAAGGGTCACATCCGGCCTCAAGGCCGCAGTTTGGAGACTACTGTTCTACTCCATTTTGTTTTCAAGGCTTCACTGTTATGGATAGATGGTGAGCTCTTCTTCATTAAAGTAGTCTTATCTAATACACTAATAATCCTATCAGGGGCATTTGCAGTGAATAATAACAACAATAGTGGACCCAACAGCTAGAGGGGTTGTGTAAAAGCAACTGCCTGTTAAACATTTGCAGGAACTCTGACAGCAGACTGGGGTGGGAATCAAGGGAGCCCCACAGCAGGCATGCTCAGTAAAGGTTTACATGGAAAGAGGCATCAGTTCTCTCCTCCCTTTCTCCATTAACACTCATATATGCATAGGGTGTCAACACTCAATGATAGAAACGCCCACAAATCGGGCTTCTGACAGTGGAGCAGCTGACAGCTTGCATTGGATCAAGTAAAGAAGTCACTATCCCCATGTAGTGTTTTACTGAGGAAGGGAAACATGGAGACTGCCATAGCTGGCCTTCTTCTGGAAAATTCTAGTTAGTGATGCGGAATAAGTATGCAGATAAGGACTTTTCGCCGACTTTCCTGATCCATGTAGTATTTCCAGGTTGGTGACTTAGAGCATTAAAACGATTTAATCAGCTTAGCTACTTACCATTTTCAGAAGGAGGTCAGTACTGTCATGCCTAGTACACACGACCTGGATTCCCGATGGGAAAAGGTCCGTCAGAAATCCCGAAGGGAAAAATGAGAACCTGCTCTTTACTTTTCCCTCGTACAGACGATCGTTTTTCCCGTTGGGAAAACTCCAATGACATGCTTTTCCTCTGGAATCCCGACCGTGTTTATGCTCCATCTGAGTTTTTCCCCACAGGCTACACACGGCCGGGTTTTCTGAGAGCTGGCTCTCTTTTTTTTGTCCGGCGGATTTGGCAGTTTTCCCATTGGAAAAACTGCAAGGGAGTAAACACACGCCCGGGCTTCCCGGCCAAAAGCTATACTTGCATTTTTACAGTTGAAAAACCGGGGAATTGGTGTATGTCTCTCTCTCTTGACAGGTTTAATGTATTTGTGTGAAAATTTCTATTAATTTACATGAACCAGAACTTTCCAATGCCAAGCAGAAGCATTGTGTGTTTGTTATCCTGCGGCCTGCCTAAGAAATAGGTTGTATTTGCAAGTATAGAGGAACATGTTATATTCCCTTTTGTCTCCTCACCAAGCAGCACCTAAAGGGCACCAAAAGGGCAAATCACCAGACCCAAAGCAGGGTCACATGATGATGAGTGTCCCTGGGTAAGTCTTGATTCTTGTGCATGGCCTGTTTGTGTGTTTAGATCATTGGTGCAGACGAAGAACTCTACCAAGTAGAAAAAACAGTACTGAAAAATGTGGCTCTGCTACAAATGTTATGCCACGTACACACGGTCGTTTTTTGTGATAAAATAAAACAAAGTTTTTAAAAACGTCATTTAAAATGATCGTGTGTGGGCTTCACAACGTTTTTTGTCTTCTAAAAAACGACCAAAAAAAAATTCGAACATGCTGCAATTTTTTATGTCGTTTTTCAAAATGTATTTTTTGTGTCATAAAAAATGATCGTGAGTGGGCTAAAACGATGTTTAAAACTACATTTTTAAACCCGCGCATGCTCAGAAGCAAGTTATGACGTGAGCTTGAATGGAACAGAGTGCCGTCGTACTTGTTGTACGTAACCGCGCTTTACAAGAGCATTTTCTGAAAACGATGGTGTGTGGGCAACGTCGTTTTTATAAATGAAGTTTGAAAAACAGCGGGTTTTTTTTCATGCTAAAAAACTACGTTTTTTTACAAGACAAAAAACGACCGTGTGAACACGGCATAAGAATAGGGTAAAATATATACCCTACAACTGTCCTGGATTCCATGAAACTGTCCTGTAAGTTTAACCTAATTCTGGCATCCTACAGATCTGAGCCATGACTGTCATTCCAGCACTCAACTCCAAACCTATGCACATAGTTCTGGTTGTGTGGTCATAGCACAGGCAGTGGCATGCGACAAAAAGCAGCATGCAGGTTGGTAGGCAGTGGTGGCTGGTGCTCAAAATTTTTTGGGGGGGGCGCAAATGTAAAAAAAAAAAAATTGCAGCCTCACTGTGCCCATCAAATGCAGCCACTGTGCCATCAATTGTCACCACTGTGCCATGCCATCAAATGCAGTCACTGTGCCATGCCATCAAACGCAGCCACTGTGGCATCAAATGTCACCACTGTGCCATGCCATCAAACGCAGCCACTGTGCCATCAATTGTCACCTCAAACGCAGCCACTGTGCCATCAATTATGACCACTGTGCCATGCCATCAAATGCAGTCACTATGCAATCAATTCACACCACTGTGCCATGCCATCAAATGCAGTCACTGTACCATGCCATCAAACGCAGCCACTGTGCCATGCCATCAAACGCAGTCGCTGTGCCATGCCATCAAACGCAGTCACTGTGCCATGCCATCAAACGCAGTCGCTGTGCCATGCCAAACGCAGTCACTGTGCCATGCCATCAAACGCAGTCACTGTGCCATGCCATCAAACGCAGTCGCTGTGCCATGCCATCAAACGCAGTCGCTGTGCCATGCCATCAAACGCAGTCCCTGTGCCATGCCATCAAACACAGCCACTGTGCCATCAATTGTCACCACTGTGCCATGCCATCAAACGCAGCCACTGTGCCCCTCAATTGTCGCCACTGTGCCAATTGTCACCACTATGCCCCTCAATTGTCGCCACTGTGCCAATTGTCACCACTGTGCCCTTTAATTGTCACCACTGTGCCCATTGTCACTACTGTGCCCATTGATGCCACTGTGCCCATTGATGCCACTGTGCCCATTGTCACTACTGTGCATGTCACTGTGCCCTTTAATTGTTGCCACTGTGCCCATTGTCACTACTGTGCCCATTGATGCCACTGTGCCCTTTGTCGCCTCTGTGCCCATTGTCGCCACTGTGCCCTGTAAAATGCACTTACCTTAATCCTTCGACGTCCCTCATTGTCTTCTCCCGCCTTGGTGATGCTTCAGCCAATCAGGTTACAGATGACCAGAATCGGCGAACCTGATTGGCTGAGACGGCCATCAGTCTTATCCAAGGAACGCACCCCGTACGTTCCCTGGATAAGACATCCGGGAGATGAGGGCTGTACTCGGAAAGCCTATCAGAGCCGCTGGCTCTGATAGGCACTTCTGCACAACCAACCAGCTGCCGTTATTCAGGTGTTCGGCGCTCAATGTCCGGTGACCTGAATTGACCAGCTGCAGCTGGCAACAATAACATACAGTCATGCAATGCATGAATGTATGTTTTTTTCAGTGGGGGTGCGGAGCCAGAGGGGGCGGCGCTCCAGTGCCCTCTATGGACAGACCGCCGCTGTTAGTAGGCAATCTCCTGCTCTACCTCTTGCTGATTACTATTGCTGTGGAGAAGGGAAAACCCCATATGCATCAATGCCTGGGAATGGGGGGTTTACTGACCACCAATGCCTAGGAAGGGAGGGACTGGGATTGATTCAATGACCATCAATGCCTGGGAAGTTGGCTGGGAGCTTGTTTCTCCCACTGGCAAACAATGCATTTGGAGGAGGGATTCTTTCTTCCACTGATGCTAGTAATGGGGGGGGGGCTCTTCATCCTGTGGATGCTGGGTGGGGAGGACTCTTCCTCCTGTGGATGCTGGGTGGGGAGGACTCTTCCTCCTGTGGATGCTGGGTGGGGAGGACTCTTCCTCCTGTGGATGCTGGGTGGGGAGGACTCTTCCTCCTGTGGATGCTGGGTGGGGGGACTCTTCCTCCTGTGGATGCTGGGTGGGGGGACTCTTCCTCCTGTGGATGCTGGGTGGGGAGGACTCTTCCTCCTGTGGATGCTGGGTGGGGAGGACTCTTCCTCCTGTGGATGCTGGGTGGGTGGACTCTTCCTCCTGTGGATGCTGGGTGGAGGGACTCTTCCTCCTGTGGATGCTGGCTGGTGGGACTCTTCCTCCTGTGGATGCTGGGTGGGGAGGACTCTTCCTCCTGTGGATGCTGGGTGGGGAGGACTCTTCCTCCTGTGGATGCTGGGTGGGGGGACTCTTCCTCCTGTGGATGCTGGGTGGGGGGGACTCTTCCTCCTGTGGATGCTGGGTGGGGAGGATTCTTCCTCCTGTGAATGCTGGGTGGAGGGACTCTTCCTCCTGTGGATGCTGGGTGGGGGGACTCTTCCTCCTGTGGATGCTGGGTGGGGAGGACTCTTCCTCCTGTGGATGCTGGGTGGAGGGACTCTTCCTCCTGTGGATGCTGGGTGGTGGGACTCTTCCTCCTGTGGATGCTGGGTGGGGAGGACTCTTCCTCCTGTGGATGCTGGGTGGGGAGGACTCTTCCTCCTGTGGATGCTGGGTGGGGGGACTCTTCCTCCTGTGGATGCTGGGTGGGGGGACTCTTCCTCCTGTGGATGCTGGGTGGGGGGACTCTTCCTCCTGTGGATGCTGGGTGGGGGGACTCTTCCTCCTGCTGATATTGATGCTGGAAGGGTAGATTCTTCCTCCACTGATGCTGATGGAATTATTTTTCCCATTGCAGTTACTGATGGTGAATCCTTACACCCACTGACCATGGGCATTTGTTCCTTTCACTGACAATGGCTTTGCATCTTTAATGCTTTGCTTATGTTGGGACATTTTTTCCTCCCACTGACCAGCAGACGGCACTATGTTACATACTCCTGACCTTTGTATTTGTATCTTGTGCTGTGTGTTCTACTCCTGATCCCTGCATTCCATAAGCTGTGTTGTACACGAAACTTTCTTGTCTTTCCCCCCCGTCTTGTCTTTCCCCGTCCTCATTTCCACATTTTCTGATCCTCACTGTTAGAACAAAGTAAGGGTTTATTCGCACGTGGTGTGTCAAACTACAAAGGAACCTTGGATTACGAGCATAATTCGTTCCAGGAGAATCCTTGTAATCCAAAGCACTCGCATATCAAAGCACCCTCCCTGCTTCTCTCATCTCTCCTGTGTGAACGGAGGAATCCTGAGAATGAATCTGGTGGTGGCAGTGGTTTACCATAGAGCTGGCCATGGACCAGATGGTCCACCCTTGGAGGTCAGAAGCGACATCGTGACATGACTTCTGGCATCAGCAGCTGTAAACACTGCTGTTATATTTTTGCTGGAAAACCTCAGATCGATTTTTTATTTTAATTTTTTTGATCACAGGCTTTCCAGCCTAGATCAGAGATATAGAGGAGAGATGTTAGGACATATAGACCCAAGATCACTCTGTAAAGAGGACCTATCATGCTATATTTCTATTTACATTCCTTGTAATAGGAATAAAAGTAATCAAAAAATAAGAAATTTAAGAAAAAATAAACAATAATAATTTTTTTTTTATAAAGTGCCCCTGTCCCCTCATGCCTGCACGCAGAAGCGAACGCATACGTAGGTCACATTTTCACATGTAAGCATTCAAACCACACATGAGGTATCGTTGTGATCGTTACAGTGAGAGCAATATTTCTAGCACTAGACCTCCTTTGTAACTCTAAACTGGTAACCTGTAAAAATGTTTAAAGCATTGCCTATGGAGATTTCTAAGTATTGCAGTTTGGCGCCATTCCACGAGTGTGTGCAATTTTAAAGCATGACATGCTTGGTATCTATTTACTTGGCATAAGATCATCTTTGACATTATACAAAAAAATGGGGTCAATTTTGTGTTTATTTTTTTAATACGTGAAAGTGTTTTTTTCACAAAAAATCATGTTTAATAAATTGCTGCGCAAATACTGTGACATAAAAATATATTTTAAAGGGCCATATACGTGGGCCGAAAATGAGGAGGTACAATAAAATAGGGCATAACCGGAAAAGGTCTGCCGATTGGCACCCGATCAGCGCTCCTAGCCAATGGATGCGTTCTGGTGGGGGTTGTCAGAACTCAATAGCTCAGCGGGTGAGATCACTGTACTAACACTGGATTGTTAGTACAGCAGCTCCTCCTGAGCTCTTCAGGTTTTTTTTTTTCGTTCAGTCTACTGGGTTGAACGAAAAAAATGTATAGTGTGTACCAGGCTTAAAGGGTCACTAAAGGAAAAAAATTGTTTTAGCTAAATAGCTTCCTTTACCTTACTGCAGTCCTGGTTTCATGTCCTCATTGTTCGTTTTTGCTTTGATGTTGCTGTAATTCCTCTCTGTTCTGGACACTTCCTGGTTGTCTGTTTCCTGATCACCACAGTACTGGGAGATTTTTCACTGTGGTGACTAATCAAGTAGGTGTGATTACTGTGTGTCAGCACCAATCCAGTTTCGTTTTACAAAGCATCACTGCCCTCTATTGGCTCTTTGGCTCTGTACATCAGAGAACCAGGAAACAACAGCAAAAACGATGATTTTTATCTATTTTTAATCATTTTTAAAAGGAATCAGTTAACTATTATGTCTTACAGGAGCTGCAGTGGCTCAACGCGATTGGCACTGCGCTGACAAGCCATTCACCTCTGCAGCTAGAGGTTCGGATCCCGGTCTCGGCTTCATGTGAATTGAGTTTGGTGGTCTCAGCCCAGCTCCCGGTGGGTGTGCTATGCAAGGTAAGCCTGTGCTTAGTACGCCCACCCCCCTCCCACAAAAACCACCACACCTACACACGCACTCTAAATTGTGTTAACACACGCACTTTGACCACGCGGTCTCTAAAAGAGAGGCGAAGGACTAATGGGGCTGGTTGAGCGGGCTAATCCTCTCACTCCCTTGTAGGGAGTCCCTCTGCCCCGTTGGGCTTCAAAGCGGAGCAGGTAGGGCGGGCTGTGTGGGAGGACCCCCACACACACCCGCCATTGCCACCCGGGGCATGGAGAAAGGTGGCAGATTGCCTCTGGGGGAGGCCTGCCTACTCCCAACTCCTGCAGTCCGGCTCCTCTCTCGAGTACACGCACAAAATACACTTAAAAAAAAAAAAAAAAAACTATTATGTCTTTATACCCTGTAAACAGTCATTTCAGCAAAAAAAAAATTCCTTTAGTGACCCTTTAAAGCGGAGGTCCTGCGAAAAAATAAATTAAAAGCCAGCAGCTACAAATACTGCACCTGCTGACTTTTAATAAATGGACACTTATCTGTCCTGCGCGCCAGCGATGTCGGCAGCAGAAGACGAGCAATCGCTCTTCTCTCTACTGCCCCCGCCGCCATCCTCAGTGAGGGAATCAGGAAGTGAAGCATTGCGGCTTCACTGCCCGGTTCCCTACTGCGCATGCGTTCCCAGTGGTCCCAGCTGTCTCCTGGGACCAGTGTGTTTCCCAGAAGGCAGCGGGGCGGGAAGTTGAGTGATTCTGGTCGGAGTCCTTCCCGGGAAGTGGGTGAAAATACCTGTATTATACAGGTATCTGCACCCCCCTCCCCCTGAAAGGTGCCAAATATGACACCGGAGGGGGGGAGGGTTCCGAAAAGCGGAAGTTTCTTTTTTGGGTGGAACTCCGCTTTAAGGCTGGTCATTCATTATACAATTTTCCTTTAGATTTACCAAAACCATATAATAGGTGGTCAAACCTAAACACTTTCAATTTGTATGCAATCAGGCAGGCCCTTGCACTACATGGTTGAGGGTAAATCTAAAGGAAATTGAACAAGAAAATTGTATACTGTATGGCCAGCTTAATGCCTCGTACACAGGATCAGATTTTCAGACGAACCGTTCATCTGTTTTTTGTTGCATGCTAGTCTCATGTTGAAAGTAAGGATGAGCTCCGGCGTGTTCGCATAGAACACGTGCGGAGCCCGCCAGGAAGTCGGCACCCGCGCTGCGCTAATCACAGCCAGGCAGACATTTCCCGATCTCTGCAGCTGAGCATCGGGAAATGTCTGCCTGGCTGTGATTAGCGCAGCGCGGGTGCCGACTTCCTGGCGGGCTCCGCACATTTTCTATGCGAACACGCCGGAGCTCATCCTTAGTTGAAAGTAAAGAGGTTACTCACCATATGAAAATTCTCGTAGTGACGTCATGTGTTGAATAGTTTTGTATGTATTCTTTTGTTTCTGCGCATTGGGTAGTCTCTCTTTTATGATTTTTTCCGTACGAAAACCGTACTAATTAAATGAAAATTAGACATTAAGTTCACGTATGACAAAAATGTTATTGTCTGCACTCTGCACATCCAGCTTTTGTCTGACGAAAAACAGGAATCGGCTGTCGAAAAGCACCGTACTAACGATCCAAAAATCGACAGATTGTTCGTCGACAAAATTTTACTTCCGATTTCTGTATCGTGTGTATGGGCCTTAAGTCCCCCTATAGGTATTAGCTATAGATTGCTGGTATTTCCCTCGTCAGGCCCCCAGCTCAGTTTTCAAGCGTCATTGAGAACTGGGCGTAGACAGCCTCCTTCACTTCCCACATGTAAACATAGGCAGCTGCCAGAGTTTAAAAATCAGTCTGTAGCAGAACACAAGGAAAGGTCTTTTTGTTGTCCTACAATCATTTCATTCTTTCTAATCTACTAGAAGTATGGCAGAGCAAGTACCACCCCAGGGAACAGACCCTCCACCTCAGGGCCCTAAAGTAAGTATTTGTTTTATAGATGCTTCGCTCTATTTGTGTGCAGTTGTAGAAAGTAGACTAGACAAACAGTCTTACTTCACATATATCTTTAAATCTGTCTGAAAAAATTGCCTTTCCAGCCTTAAAACCCTTATTCGTTGGATTCATTCACTGATCTGCATCTTGTTGTCTTTGGATATTTGGGCCTCATTCACACAGGCGCTGAGACCTGTAATCTGTGAATGGGCCGTGTTTATGTGACTTGAGTCGCCAGGTGCTGTGTGCAGGCAGTCTGCCCAAGTCTTTGGGGACACAGCGGCTGCTCAGACACAGTCGCTTGTCCTAATTTCACTGGCATACAGGTGTGTGGCCCCGAACCCAAACGGTCTGCGTTTTAGTGCTGCACACCTTTCAAATTGCAGCAAGCTTCATTGTAATACTGTACACAGTACCTGGCAGCCGACGCTGCATAAACACACGGTGCGTTAATGGACTATGGGTCTCATACCCGTGTAAATGGGGCCTTAACGGAATGAAAATTTAATTAGAGAGTCAGTCAACGGTAAGTGAATTTAAACATGCTTGGCATAAACATAGATCTATAGTTGGACAAAAAAGGAGGGAAAAAGGGACAGGCGTGATGGATGATGTGTTGGTGTGTTTTTGCCATCATCTGTGTTTCTATGTTAAAATTGGGGGGGGACACAGAATCCAATTTCTAGAGCTTTTTGGGGCGGCTGTAGACCTAAATGCACGGTTGGACGTGCATTCAGAAGCTGACCACCGTTAATCACCAAATGTACCTTAAACCTGATTACTATTTGTGTTTAGCCTGTAGGATAGAGATGGCGATTTAGGCTCCTCTGACATGGATTTATCAGGGGCAATCAATCGCGAATAGACAATCCTGTGTCTGCTGGTACCCCACAGGTTTTAGATCCATTTTTAGCCAGATAAGGAGGCTGTCTTCTAAGGTCTATGGGCACCTATACAGATACTAAATTACTATCAAGTCACTACAATAATGTGAACAGCACTTTGCATCATACATATAATCAGAGCTTTTTTTCGCAGAAGATAGGTGCAGGAACTCAACCACGACCCGTTCAGATTTCACAAACAGTAGAAGGGTCTTAATGGGGCATTAAATACCAGAATTGCATTACATACAAAGTGCAGAGTTCACTGGGTTACAAAGATGTGACTTGTAAACACAGAAACCAGACTTCTGTGTTTACAAGTGATTGTGCTGAGCAGGCACCAAAGGGTCTGAGCCAAAGGTGATGGAACTGAGTTCCCCCAAGTTCCCCCTGAAAAAAAGCCCTGCATATAATGCCATCTGCATACAAAGTCTTGTGTGTATGTTAGATTTCTCAGATGTACTGAAGGGGGAGGGGGAGGAACTGTTTAAACTGTACAATTTGATGTAGTCACTTATGAAAAACAAACCACACTTTAAAAAGTCATGACAGTCTTGTACAAGCCTGAACTCGTAGACATGCGGTCATGTGCTATTGTTCTCTAATTTTTATACCTGAGGGGAAGTAAAGAGGCTAAAATACAACTTGAAACACTTTGTCTTGTTTGTGGGTTTTTTTGTTTTTTTTTTCTTCCTGTTTTTATATTCTGATTCAAGTTTATGGACAAATTATATGATTAGGAAATGCAACAATGTAAACTAAAATGTTGATAATATTTATGCTGGACTCAAAATGGTTATTATAGGACATTTCCTGTGTGTGTTTGTTTTTTTTCCCCATATGCACATGTCTCCTAAATACTGTTCTTTAGTAGGTGGATTTCACAGGCTCTGTAAGTTCATACTTTTCTTAGAACTCTCAGACTCGCTCCTACACACAGCAATCCAATTTAGGTGGAAGCCAGGTAACATGCTAGTATTTTTGTGTAGAACTAAAGGCAAACATTTCTCGACTCCATATGTGTCCCATTGCAGAGATTTCCTTTCACTTCCTCTCCCGTATCCAAACAGGAAGTGAGGAAATCTCTGCAAATTAAAATAATTCCTTGGAGACCCTCTGGCCACCAGAACTAGTGTCCCTATTGGAAGATTTTCCCCTCTATTACTTTTCTGGGGACGACCCAAAATGTTGGGGATTTTCTTTACTCTTCACTTATAATGATAAACAGGACAAATGGAGAGGTTGAATCTCCTTAAAGCGGAGTTCCACCCAAAAATGTAACTTCTGGTTTTCGGAACCCCCCTCTGGTGTCACATTTTTCCCATTTCAAGGGGGGAGGGGGTGCAGATACCTGTCTAAGACAGGTATTTTCACCCACTTCCAGGCATGGACTCCCATGGTAGTCACGCCACTTCCCGTTGCTGTCTCCTGGGAAACGCACTGTTCCCAGGACAGAGTGAGGACGGGCTGCGCCACTCGCACATGCGCAGTAGGGAACCCGGGAAGTGACGCCGCAACTCTTCACTTCCTGATTCCCTCACCGAGGATGGTGGCGAGGGGCAGCCGAGAGACGAGCGATGCCTCGGCTGCCGACATCGCCTAGCGCTGGACAGGTAAGTGTCCATTTTTTTAAAAGTCAGCAGCTGCAGTAATTGTAGCTGCTGGCTTTAAAAAAAAAAAAAAAATTTGGGTGGACCTCCCACTTTAACAGGAACACAGACGGCAACAGGTTCACACTGCTCAGACATGGAAGTCAGACAACTTCCGATCCGACTTTGCGCTATGACTTCATGTTCGAATTTGATCCACCTGTACCAGGCCCTTTGAGTCTGGTATAAATCTTGAGGGGGAAACCCCTACACCAAAAAAAAAAAACTTTGGATTTTAAGGGGAACCGTACACCAGAAAAAAACCATCAGACCCAGGGCATTCACAAGGGACGGGGTCTTTGGATGATGTCACCACATGACCACGCCCCATGGCTATATAGTAAATGGCAGACAGCAGGAGCTGACAACAAAGCAGGTGCTAGTGTCGGGAGAAGACACCTTGGAGCAACGATGGGGACATTCTTCATTTTTTAATAAAGGACTTGTCAAAAAACGATGTGCTGTTTTTTTTTTTGGGTGAATAAGTAGAGGTACAATGTAACCCATACTCATTCTCGGGGGCGGGGGGGCCTTGTCCCCATCAACCACCCCCCCCCCCCTTTTCCTGGGATGCGTGCTCGAATAAATGTCTCCTATGGATTTTAGGGAGGACCCCACACAACTTTTTACTTTGGCATGGGGGGTGAATGAATGAAAATTTATATAGCGCTGCACATGCGAACTTAATCGCCTCTGGGCGCTTGTTGTTCCTGTCTCTTTTGATATCAAAAGAGATGCGTCTTAAGCTTTTTCCTGAATGCTAAGTGATTTTTCTCCAACCGAATGCTGGTTGGTAAAGCGTTCCATAGTCTGGGACCTTGGACCGCGAATCTTCTTTCTCCTTTGGACTTGTAATTGGCTTTCGGTATCTGGAGGAGATTTTGGTGGGTGGATCGCAGAACGCGATTGGAGTTGTGAGCTTTTATTTTTTCGCATAGATAATGGGGAGCATTCCCATAGATACATCTATGCGTTAGTGTCAGGGAAGGTTCCCCCTGCTGGTGTTACTGCCTGGTATTTGGCGTGCAGTACTGTGGCCCACCACCAGGTGTCTCCCGACAGTCTTGGACTGTCGGGGGAGTTCTTCCCTGGTGGTGCTATGTTATCCTTGGGCTGCAGTACTGGCGTCCACCAGCGGGGCGTTCTTGGCAGTATGCAGCATACAGCCCTTCCTGTGTTCAGGTGTGACCTGAATGCAATCAGCACGCCTCTATAAATACCCGGCGTGTGTAATCACTCCTCGCCCTGGTATCGTCATACCTCCTGGACCTGAGCCTGTTATCTGACCCTGCTATCTGGACTCTGTTTCTGTTCCCCATCCTGAGCTTATCCTGGACCCGTTCTTCCCTTTGCCTGTTTACATTGGTTCCTGTTCCCTCTTGGATTCCTGCCCCGCAGCCTGTCCATCCATCCGCTCCCTGATCCGCTGTGTTCCCATCCTCACCCATCTACTGACCTCCCATGTGTATGACCTCGGCTTGGCTCGTTTATGAATACGGTATTCCCCTTTATTTGTACATACTGTTTGTTGTTTTATTGTGCACTGGTGGTTCACACATTTGTAAATAAACACCTTTTATTTCACTACTCACCTTGTTTGGTTCCTCTGTGCGGTCACACAGTCTGATCTACCAGCATTCCTGACAGTTAGACAGAGTGCTTTAAAAACAATTCTGTCCTTTACTGGCAACCAATGGAGGGATCTCAGTGAAGGTGAGATTGATTCCCATGGTTTTTTCCCAGTCACTAGTCTGGCGGCTGTATTTTGAACGACTTGCAGACGCGCGATTTGGTACTTGGGGAGTCCGAGGTAAAGGGCATTTGCATAGTCCAGTCTGGAGTTTACAATTGCTCCCACCACGACTGCTATATCTTCTTTGGGAATGAAAGGAGTAAGTCTGCGTAGTAGGCGCAGCAGATGGTGAGATCCGCTGACTACTGACCCTATTTGTGCATCCATTGTCATGTAGGAGTCGAAGATGACTCCGAGACTTTTGACTTTGGCGCTAGGGGTGATGATTTTGCCCAGAATGGGCGGGGGGGACCAAGTTGTTGCAGGTTGATTCATACGCTTGGCGTGAAACAGGAGAAGTTCTGTTTTCGCTCCGTTGAGTTTAAGATAACTCTTTGTCATCCAGTCTTCTATCAAAGAGAGGCATGTCTCTAGATTGAGGTGGTGATCCTTTTTGTTGCAAATGCGGAAATACAGTTGCGTGTCGTCTGCATATGAGTGATAAAGCAGTTTTTGGCTGCTAATGATTTCAAAAAGAGGACGAAGGTAGATGTTAAACAGCACCGGCGATAGAGGAGATCCTTGAGGGACTCCGTATGATACCGTGCGTTTCTCAGAAGTGAAGGGTCCCAATTTCACTGTTTGTGACCGGTTTTCCAAAAAAGAGGAGAACCAAGATAAATCATCTTCTGCGACTTTGGCTACGTCAGCTAGCCGAGTCAGTAATAGTTTGTGGTCTACAGTGTCGAAGGCAGCGCTTAGGTCCAACAGAACCAGGAGACAAGATTCTCCTTCGTCTGCGGCCTCGAGAGCGTCGTCCCATATTTTGAGCAATGCTGTTTCCGTCCCGTGTCCGGGACGGAAGCCAGATTGAAATGGATCAAGTAGGCTGTGGGTATCTAGATGCTGTTGCAGCTGTTGTACCACTACTTTTTCCATTACCTTGGAGAGAACGTTTAGGCCTGTTATGGGACGGCGATGAAGTGGGTCCTTGGGGTCTAAGGTGGGTTTCTTCAAGATGGGTTGGATTATGCCCTCTTTCAACTGGTGGGGCACTATGCCCTCCTTGAAAGACTGGTCTATAAGCTGCGTGATAGGAGGTGCCAGGATGTCGGCGCATTCCTTCAGCAGTTTGGTGGGAATGATATCATTTGGCGCTGTGCTATTTCGCAAAGTACCAATGATATTTTTTGTGGAGATGGGTTCTAGAGTGAACTTTCCTGATTGTGGTGAATTTCTGTGGGTGTTGGGTGAATAATTGTGGGGGGTGGGGTTGAGGGGGGTGTTGTTTTGCTGAATGCTTTCACGGATTCCCTCAATTTTATTAATGAAGTAATCCGACAATTCATTGCAGAACTCTTGGGTGTCCGAATTGGAGGCTTCGAGACAGACGGGATTCATGGTCTGAGTGACCATCTTGAAGAGTTTGCGGGGGCGGTTTAGGGCGCTGTTGATAGCCTTGGAAAAATAATTTTTCTTGGCTTTGAAAATGTCTTTGTGGTATTTTCTTGTTGTAGCCTTGTAGAAGGTGAGGTTTTCTTCTGAAGAGCTTCTTTTCCAGGCGGCTTCCGCCCTTCTGCGCTCTTGCTTCAATAGCGACAGCTGGTTATTAAACCAGCTTGAAGTGTTTTTCCGGATGCAGGTTTTACGTTTCGGAGCTATCAAGTCGGCTGACTGTGATAGTGCGGTGTTTATGGCATCCAGTGTTTCTGAGGCCGTTTGATGAGGGTGAATCGATTTTTATTTTTTCTCTTAATGTTGTTTTGAAGATTTCCGAATGGAGCTTCTTCTGACATCTAGTCCAGTGTGTTGTCACTGGTTTTGATGTTTTTGTTAAGGGGGGATTTTGGGAATTATGAATTTAATTGCATGGTGATCTGTCCATGGCAACGGTTCATTTTCCAAAATATTTATTTCCAGATCATGTCTGAAAATAAGATCGAGCGTGTGACCTGAAGTATGTGTGGGCCCACATACTAATTGCTGTAGCCCTAATCCTTCCAGGTGATCGATACAGGCGTCGGCCACGGGATCCTGTGAAGAATTGGCCCAAAGGTTGAAATCCCCGAGCAGCAACAGGTGTTTGCTGTTAAGGGTATAAGTGGAGATAAACTCCGTCAATGATGATGTAAGCTGCGATTTTGGACCAGGTGGTCTATAGCAGAGTAGAATACGGACGATCTCCTGGGGATTTGTTTGTAGTTGCAGAGTGAGGGTGCATGTGCATGTGCAGAGTGAGGGTGCATGTGCTTTCCTCCAATCAGCTCTCACACAGTGTATGCCAAGACTATGCCCAGTGCTGAATGAGGAAGTAAAAATTCTAAAGAATATAGCAAGCTTAAGACAGCAGATATACATGTAAAACTTATGTAGCGAGATTTGTTTAATCTCTGTGTATCATCTGTGGCTGTTCACTTCACTGGGTATTTGAGAGGGTTTACATCCACTTTTATATATTTTTTTTTTTATAGTTAGTTAAACGGGTCCTGGACCTTTAAGTATGTATGTGCCATACCTTTGTGATGCCAGTGAGAAGTTAGGTAGTATGCACTGCTACTACTCTGATCAATGCTGTCTTTGGGCTCTCATCCCAAGCAGTCCTGCTGCCTATTGAGAGACCTGTGTTTAGGGCAGCCGCTTTGCACAGGATCTGGATCCCCCCCCCCTTTTTTTTTTTAAAAGGTCCTGAAACGGTAAACGAGGACACACCGGACTATTGAAGAGAAACAGATGTATATTATAAAACAATAAACCTTTAGTCCGCTTCATAAAGTGTATATTCTAGAAAACTGGAATCGGGTTGTTCCATTTGGTGTAAATGTTTAACCAGCACAATGATTATGTGGGAGCTGGGTTAGATGCAGTCAGTGCCTCTTTATGTTATAAAGTTCCCTTACACTGCGTGTCACAACCTTTTACACACTTCAGCTCACTGTAGTAAAGGGTGTGAAGCGCCCTTTGTGTTCTAGTGTCCTCATACACAGAGCTGAAGGACAAACATTCAACCATAACCTGACACGTCATAAAGCTGAGTGAATTTCAGCCGCTTACAAAAAAAATTGACAACATTTTGGGTGGCCCTGTTGACACCCTTCCACCTAGGGTTGCCACCTCATCCCTTTAAACCCGAACACATATGAATTACACAGGTTCTGAGGCTAATTTAATGCAGGAAAGGCACCAAGTGATTTTAATTATCACCTTAATCAGCCACAGAACCTGTGTAATTAATATGTGTTCGGGTTTAAAGGGATGAGGTGGCAACCCTACTTCCACCTGACATTGATCCAGACAGCAAACTGTCAGGCGAGCAAGAGATGCAGCCAATAGGTGCTGCTGTTCGGGATTTCAGTCAGCCGCTGGCACCAATATACTACTCTAATTCTTAACCACTAGGTTAGGCCTAAAGCTGGATATAAACTATACAACTTATTTATTTCCTTTTTTAAATTTACCAAAACCATATAATATGACTTCAAACCTACACTTTCTATTTGTGTGCAATCAGGCAGTTCCTTGCCCTACATAGTTGAGGGTAAATCTAAAGGAAATCAAACAACAAAGGTTGTATAGTGTGTATCCAGCTTGACACAGAGAGAAGAGTTGTAAACTACCTTTTCCTCCAGGGCTGTCATCCATAACTTTTATACACCATCTGAAAAATGACAATTTGTGATGAAATGTTTTGTTTCAACATCCTGATATCGTAGCAACACCAGTCATCTTATGTTTATACAATTTAGGCAATTTCTGCACACGGATGCTTTTTTAGGCATCTAATGTAAATTGTGGGCTGTACACTAGCTGCATGCAGGTATATGCCATGCTTCCGTAAACCTGCTCACATGCACAGGTGTACATTCCAAAGTGTGGCTCTTGAGTATGCTGGGATTTCTACAACTGAAGTGCTGCCAGCTTAGTTTCCCTCCCCCTCCCCTCCTCTCTTGAGTGGGGAAGGAGCTTGTAAATATTTCACTAACCGTCCTGCTTTTCTGAATGAACACAGTGAGTAATCTGTACCGATCGCTCCTATCTTCATTCTTAAAGGGTAACTAAAGTAAAAAAAAAAATAGCAAACATGTTATACTTCCACTGTGTGGCTCATTTTGCATACAGTGGCCCCGGGCCACGTCTTCTGGGGTCCCTCAGAGGCTGTCTCGACTCCCCCCGCAAGAGCTTTCCAACTTCATGCGAGCATGCATGACTGCGTGCCGTCATTGGATGTGATTGACAGCAGCGCCAGCCAATGGCTGCGCTGCTTTCAATCCATTTAGTGATCAACGGCCAGGCTGAGAACCGAGGAGGATGACGGGGATCAGCGTGGGACATTCGAGGGGTCAGGAAGGAAAACGATTTTTAATACCCCATACTTGGATAGGGGAATATTTGGATTTCTCATGCTGGGCTGAATGAGAGCAATCTGTAGGTGTATTGTTATCTTTACACAGCCCTGGTCAGCAGCACTGTGATGTACCTTAACAGAAGAACACCAAAGAAGGACCATCTTTATGTATACTGTAAAGCTCAGCTGTGGGAAATCTGAAAATCTTTCCTTGCAGTGGGGCTGCACTAGCACTGCAAGGGTTAACTGCTTATTTATTCTAGGAGAGAAGTAAAGCCTGGTGCACCCGGCCTGAATATCTGCCAGTGTGCCGTCAGATTAGGCAACCCATCAAAACTTGTAACGGAAGTGATGTTTGGTCACAGCCATCTTGGTACACCCCACAGTCTGAAGTCGCCAAGCGGACATCTTTTTACACCCACTAAAATCTTGCATTTCACACTTATTTTTATCACTAAAACTGAGCTTATATTTTCAAATACAGTACTTAGAAGTTTGTGACACTGTTTTGATGTTCAAATTGTATCAAAACAGTGTCACGGAGTTCTGAATACTGCATTTCACAATATAAGCTCAGTTTAGCGATAAAAATAAGCTCAGTTTAGCGATAAAAATAAGATAACATGTCCACTTGGCGACTTCACACTGCAGGCTTAGTATGGGCGAGTGCGGGTGTACCAAGATGGCCGTGACGGAACGCCACTTCCGCTACAAAATCTGACGGAACGCTGGTTCAGCGGAAACAAGCTGACATACAGCCCTTGTGTACATCGGCCTGTCTGAAAGTATCTGGTGGAATGGCCAGCTTCTGTGGAATGTAGGGTGACCACATTTCCAAACTACCATACAGGGACACCCCCCTTCCCAAAAATCAGCTTGTGCTGTAACAAATCGCAGCACAGTGATTGGACACAAGAGGTGGGATTTATCATTTCTCCAATCACAAGCAGGGGGCGGGGATTGTGCTCCTCCAGGCATTCCCGGCCAGGGCAAGTACTGTCAGTGAGTAAAGCAATGATGTGGCAGCCTTTTTTGGGGGCAACAGATTGGCCCGGGGGGTAGCTGTGTCAGTTTCATTCCGGGACACTGTATTGTCCCGGAATGAAGGTGCCCGGGACAGACCTGCAAAATGCCAAAGATTGTTATCCTTTACATACTCGGGGAGATGTTTATAGCATAGGCCAGTATTGCAAAGAATAGCACGCTGTACTAGGAATCGTGTAATAATTGGATGTATTTTTTTCTCCACAGAAGTGTCCCTTTACACCTGAACAAAGGCATGAAATTAAAAAAATCATGAAGGAATGCAAAGAGGAAAGCTTTTGGTACAGAGGTAATTCACATACATGTAATCTAGTATGTTTAATGCATAGTTGGCAGTTGACAAGTTCAGCAACAACCTCAATGGTCAGATCAGCCAAGGGTAATATTACAGTTACTGGCAGTTAAAGTGTAACTAAAGGCAAAACTCCTTATTTTTATTTTTTAAATGGAGAGGGATTAGAACACTTTATGGCGCTCTCTGTCCCTGTTAGGAATATTCACCCTGCTCCCTATTTTTCTTGTTACACTTAATTACCAAAAGTGAAATATAATCCTAAATTTTGGGTTGTCACCAGAACAGAAATATGTGGGAAATCTTCCACTGGGGACACTAGTTCTGGTGCCAACTCGCTTTGGAGGTATTTCCTCTTCTTATTTTGCTGAAGGGAGTGAAGAAAAATCTCCTAAAGCTAAATTTTTCTTATTACATTTTCTTTTAGATCTACATTTTTTAACTAGCAGGGGCCTGCCTGACTGCATTTTTATTTTTTTTTATACAATTTAGTTCTACTTTTATTACTTGTGGGGGGCTTATTTATGTGGGTAAAACCTAACGATGTATGCCATACCAATTGGTAGGGGTCAGGAGAGTATACCTCATACTGGTGAGTTTGTGCAAATCACTTTTCATTGTTTTATATTACATTCATGTGGTTATTTAATTCTCATAGATCCCTTTTTTTCTTAACAGCTCTGCCTCTGTCTCTTGGAAGCATGCTTGCCACTCAGGGCCTCGTTTACAAAGGTCAGTAAATCGTGTGCAATAAAACGTTATTGTATTTAGAGCGGTGTGCAGTACACATCGACTAGAACGCAAAATGTAGCGCTAATAATTGAAATAAACCATCTAAAAATTCAGGCTGAATCTGCGTGTGTGTAGTACCTCAATAGTACAGAGTGTCACCACGTGACCATATTCAGTAGAAATTAACTTAACAAACTTAAGTGAAAAACACAAATTGTGATAACCCAATATTAGTGAATGGAAGCAAAAGGTGCATAAAGTGACTAAAGTCCAAATAAATGAAAAATAAGATGACTCCACCACGAATAAGCCCTCAAGATGGAACAGCTTGTCAGAAGTGCCACCACCAAAAGCAGGAGAGAGGCTTACCAGATGCCAATGACTAGTGGAGGCATATACCACCCAAGTCGCCAAAAGCTCAAATGGCATTGGTCAGTCAACTCAATCAGTACAGCTGGTCCTGGATCCGATCGGCTACTCAACAATAGTAATCCATTGAAGCTTTGGATTACTATTGTATACTGAATATGGTCACGTGGTGACACTCTGTACTATTGAGGTACTACACACACACGCAGATTCAGTCTGAATTTTTAGATGTGGTTTATTTCCATATCTATATACAATTTATTAGCGCTACATTTTTCATTCTTGTCACAATACTGCTTTTTCCTATAGTCGTGTGGCAGCTTTTTTTTTGTATTTTTTTATAAAATACACAGTCCAGTTCATTCTTTACAGTACACATTGACTAACAGGAGGTATCCATCACACATTCTTAAAGTGGAGTTCCACCCCAAAAATGGGACTTGCGCTTTTCAGAACCCTCCGGTGTCACATTTGGCACCTTTCAGGGGGGAGCAGATACCTGTACAGGTATTTTGCTCCCACTTCCAGGCATAGATACCCGAGACACCCACAGGTATCTATGCCACTTCTGGCGCTTTCTCCACCCCCCTGCTGTCTTCTGGGAGACACACAGGTCCCAGAAGGCAGCAGGGACCAGTGTGATCGCACAACGTGAGTCGCGCATTCACAGTAGGGAACCAGCAAGTTAAGCCTCAAGGCATCACTTCCTGATTCCCCTACCAAAGATGGCGGTGGCAGCACCCGAGAGCCGAACAACAGCTCAGCTTCGGGTGCCCTGGATAGATAAGTGTTCTTATTTTAAAAATCAGCAGCTGCAGTATTTGTAGCTGCCGACTAAAAAAAAAAACGTCGGAACTACGCTTTTAAGTATATTTTTGCCAAAAAATAAATGAAAATCCGTACATTCTTGCAATACATGCAAGTGTCCTCAATGTTTTTTCTCTGTATTATCAGCCATGCCAGACCACATCCCCCCTTATGTTAGAGAGATAAGGAAGGGGTGAGGTATTCTCTTGGGGGGTTGATTTATAAAGAATTTAGATAGCCCAGCGAAAAAGTGCATGTACATTAATATTTCATGAATGGGGCAAAGAATGAATGAAAATAGGTCTACATGCTATGCTGTTTGTAGCACCCTCCTAGATTGGTGTAAGGCCTAGTACACACGAGAGGATTTATCCGCGGAAACGGTCCGGAGGACCGTTTCCGCGGATAAATCCTCTGGCGGATTTTGATCTGATGGTTGTACTAACCATCAGATCAAAATCCCCGCGGAATTCCCTCCGCGGTGACGTGTCGCGCCGTCGCCGCGATGATGACGTGCGCGACGCTGTAATATAAGGACTTCCACGCATGCGTCGAATCATTACGACGCATGCAAGGGAGGGAATCGGACGGTTTGATCCGCTGAGTCTGTACAGACCAGCGGATCAATCCGCTGGACTGGATTCCAGCGGATAGATTTCTTGGCATGCTAAGAAATTTTGATCCGCTGAAAATCCATCGCCCGGAAAAATATCCGCGGATAAATATCCGCTGGATCGTACACACCAGCGGATCTATCCGCTGAAACCGGTCCGCGGATAAATTTAAGCGGATCGATCCTCTCGTGTGTACGGGGCCTTAGGGTTAGTTATATTTGGTGCTGGTTCAGTGAAGTTGCATGTGTTTTGGTTTAGATCTGGTTCAAAAACACCCTCTTCTGATTGGTCAGATTGATCAGTGTTTCCACAGCGACTATTCAGTAACACACCTGGGTGGGCTCCGGTCGCATCCTCTGATCCGAGGCCACCATATTTTGAAGCCTATTGGAGCCTTTGGCTCTAATCGGGTGTTTAAAAAACAAACAAAAAACCTGTAGCCGTAAATCGTGCATCTGGTGCCCTGAAGGGGTCCGGACACATGCCTAGTGGGTGGTCATGGCGGCCATGGATAGATTCATGCATAGTATATTGCATATAGGGGGTGGCCTGGAGAGAGAGGGTGGCGCCCCTAATGGACGGGCCGCCGCTGGTGGCAGCATCATGTTGCAGGGATGCTTTTCTTCAATAGGGACAGGGAAGCTGGTCAGAGTTGATGGGAAGATGGATGGAGCCAAATACAGGGCAACACGTACACACGGACGGGTTTATCGTTGGGAAAACTGTAGGAAGAACTTTTGGCAGGGAAACCCGGCCGTGTGTATGCTTCCTCGCAGTTTTCCTGACAGGAAAACTGCCAGGAATCCTAGCGGGAAAATAGAGCGGGTTTAAACCCAACAGTTTTCCTATGGGGAAACACTGCAAGGGAGTATACACACGGCTGGGATTCCCAGCCAAAGCTCTCCCCGCAGTTTTCCCAACGGGGAAACCCAGTCTTGTGTACACGGGGAAACTTACTGAGCAGGTTCTCGGGTTTCCCCTCAGTTTTCTTCGCTGACTTTTTACCGCTGAGAAAACCGAGCGTGTGTACAGGGCCTTAGAGTCTGCAAAAGACTTGAGACTGGGGTGAAGGTTCACATTTCAGCAGGACAACGACCCTAAGCATACAGCCAGAGATACAATGGAATGGTTTATATCAAAGCACATCCATGTGTTAGAATGGCCCAGTCAAAGTCCAGACCTAAATCCAATTGAGAATCTGTGGCGAGACTAAAATTGCTGTTCAGACGCTCTTCATCCAATCTGACAGAGCTTAAACTATTTTGCAAAGAAGAATGGGGAAAAATGTCACTATAGATGTGCAAAGCTGGTAGAGACATACCCAAAAAGACTTGCAGCTGTAATTGCAGTGAAAGGTGGTTCTACAAGTATTGATTCAGGGGGCTGAATGCAAATGCATGCCACACTTTTCACACATTTTTATTTGTAACAAAAAAAAATTGAAAACCATTTATCATTTTCTTTCCACTTCACAATTATGTGCCACTTTGGTGGTCTATCACTTAAAATCCCAATAAAATACAATTACGTATTTGTTTGTAACATGACAGAATGTGGAAAGACCACAGGACAAGGTTCCAGTAATCCATGTCCTTAGTCTGCTTGTCTTCAGCAAACTGTTTGCAGGCTTTCTTGTGCATCATCTTTAGAAGAGGATTCCTTCTGGGACGACAGCCATGTAGACAAATTTAAAGCACTGACGGGCTTTTTTCTTTACCAAAAATATGTAGCAGAATACACATCGGCCTAAAAGTAAAAGTGTGTGTGTGTGTGTGTATATATATATATATATATATGTATGTAGCACTACCCCCGAAGGAGCTGCTGGTTTAATTTTGGGCCTGCACTCTGCCTATCAACCCCCCCAGTATTTGGCTCGGGTAATTTTATTTATTCCCCCCCCCCCCCTTCGCACAAATGGACAATAATGTGATTGTGGACCCCGAATGGTTATAGCACACAACAATGAATGTAGTCAAATATTGTTACCTTGGTGTTCACCTGCCACACAGCTGCTACAGACAGAGTCCCGCACAAGATATGGCTTAACCAGCGATAAGGTGTTTACTTGGCAAAGGAATAGAACAATGGTTATGCAAGGAACATTAAATACATACAGCTCTCTGTAAAAATCAATGGAATACAGCTGGTTCAGAATATCCCTGCAATCAGACCCAAATAACTTGATCTGAGTGAGAGTATGGTGGAGGAATCTCTCAATGCAATGACGTCAGCACTGGGACACCTCTCTACCAGGTCTCGCATAAAACAGCAAAAATCACAATGCGATGCAGGCAGTTATAAAAAAAACACACAGACTCCCCCTAGTGGACAGTTCAACTGGTGCGTGTCCTGTAGTAACTTGTGGGAATAGAGAAAACAAGTGGCTGTTCCTTTTTTTAAGAGTGACCTAATCTTCTGCTAGCTTCGTTGGTGCACTTATTTGTATTCCAATAATAGGGTGGAAGAAAAGGCAAACACTTGATACACACAATGTAGTGTAAAACTGAATGCTAATTTTCCCGAGGCGTTGTATTGCTCTCAGGAGGCAGTGTGTGCCTGCTTGCGGCGCTGCAGACGCCAGCAAGCACAAGGGAAACCTACGAAAGTCACACTCCTGCAAGTCAGTTAACTATATTGATGGGCAAGTGCCCGCTCACTGGTTTTCCTCAGTCGGGAACCTTCCTTCAGTGATCAGTCTCTCTGTAACGTGGGCCCCTGGTCCTCCGCGCGTTTTTTTCTGTTTATAGTGCAAAAAATAAAAAACTCAGCAGTGAAAAAATACCACCAAAAGAAACTTCTATTTGTGAGGAAAAAATATATACATTTATTTTGGTACAGCTTTGAATGACTGCGCAATAATTAGGTAAGGTAATGCAGTGCGGTATAGCAGAAAATGGCCTGGTCTTCCAGTGGTTAAGCAATGACACAGTGATTTCTGGCTTTTCTGTCTGGATTCCATAATGGCAAGTAGATAATTTTTGTCTTTTTTTACAGGATATCTGTTGGCAAACAAAAGGTTTGGATCCTTGCCAAAAGTTGCTTTTGAGTATACAATCGCATGCATTTCAATTTCTACATTTTCCAGTAGCTAGGTCTGCTTTCAATATACCCTTATTATTTCTTATGTCAAAATATCTATTTTAAGTACTGCTCATAATCTGCAGTGGTGGATTTTGCCATATTATAGGCACATTAATAAGCAAGGGAGGGTAATTATTAATCATTTAAAAGTGAAACTTTTAGACAAAATGTTCCAATTTAGTTTTGGATAGTGTGAAAGGGGTTAGAATCTATCTTAAATTCTTATGTCTGTCTCTGCTTTAAACTTCCTACCCCACCTTTGTCAGATGTCACTGAAAAAGTGTCTCTGTTAAGAGATTCCCCCTCTCCTCCTCTTATTCTACTGTATGTTGAATAAACCTCTAAAACTAAAAAACCCTCATCTAAATTCAAGTAAAATTAGCTGCTAAAGAATGAGTGATTTTATAAGCAGTGATATCTCGTTATGTGATGAGTCCTATAAATGTGTCTTCATGTAGTCCTTGTATAATCCACAGTGAATACTCCAATAAAGTGTACTGGGTTCTTAGTAGTACCCATACCAATCATTAATACCAAAACAATTGGAATGAGCAATATAAATCACAGTGACTGTAAACACCATCACCTCTGTGCTGAAAAAAATGACTTTTTTTTATTTTTATTTATTTTTATCTTTTTTTTTTTTTTATTCTTTTTTTTTTTTTTAGAACAGAAAAAGAGTTCAAAAATGGTGATAGAGAGAATAAATTTTTTTATTATTATTATTATTAGCAAACTCTTATGAAATGTGTGCGGAGAACCAGCACCAATATGACAAGTGCTCAGCATGTTTCATTACAAATATATTTCCTCAGGAGCAGTGTTTGGCGATGCCACCTTGGCGACTTATAATTCCTTTTTTATGTTGTGGTGTTTTTTAAACTAAGCTTTAATAGAAAATATCAATTGCAATGATTTTGTTATGTTGGTGTTCAGCTTTAGATCTACTTCTCAGATAATTGCACAATATTCCAAAATATTTTTAATGGTCATCCAATATCCATTTAGACATTGACCTAAGACGGTAGTGGCTGTTGTTTGATGACCACATTTTGTTGTTGATTTGGGAACTGGACTTGTACACTGTATGTCTCCTGTGTTATGGCCAAATCTGTTAAAGATCTTGCTGACATTCTAGTGTAATGTCCAGTTCCTTCTGTTTGGGCATGTGCAATCCCATGTTTTAAAGAAGATTTTTTTATAGAGGACTCAATTATAATACAATGAATTGTCACCCTTTTGTACAGTGGCGGGTATCCTGGGTTTTGCTGTCGGAAAGATTTCATACATGGGAGCTTGCCAGAAAAAGTTTCAAAACACCGGTATGGATAAAATGTTTCAAGCTGGCTTTGTTCCTGCCATTGGTTGTGGATTCGGTCCAAGATTTTTCGAAAAAAGTCACAAGTAGGTGGCATAATCTTATTTTCTATGGTCACACAATTTAACCTATACTTGGTGTAAAAGAAGAATACAGGAATTTAAAACCGAAGCATTTAACTTCTCCAGGAAACACTGCAAAGTGCACAGAGCCCCTAGAGGCCAAAGGACTGACTTGCCTCTACAGGCTGCACTGGGGAGGAGGGAGAATGGATGGACAGCCGCACTCCAAAAAGTCTTGTTGAAAAAAGACATGCTCTTTATTGTAAAAAGGAAAAAATGCACAGCACACAACAGCATACAGTGGGATAGACAGCTGACGCGTTTCGCATTAACAACTAATGCTTAGTCATAAGCTATGACTAAGCATTAGTTGTTAATGCGAAACGCGTCAGCTGTCCCACTGTATGCTGTTGTGTGCTGTGCATTTTTTCCTTTTTACAATAAAGAGCACGTCTTTTTTCAACAAGACTTTTTGGAGTGCGGCTGTCCATCCATTCTCCCACCTGCTTAATTCTATGCATTGCCAGCACCCGTGTGATTCCTGAGTGGACATTGATTACCTGCCTGTGCTCACCTGGAGCGGCGGTCTCCCTACCTATCGCTGCACTGGGGAGGAGGTGACGTCTCCAGAATTTGGGTGGGAAAAAGGACCCAAACTCTCTGCATGTCCCTGAAAAGTGACATGGGGAGCACTGGTGATTTGGGGTAAAGGGTAGCTGGCTGGCATAAAGGTGCAGTGTCTGGGTAGGGGGCTTCCCCAGTCTGTGCTTTCCATGTGATTTACACATCCAGCTTATTAGTTCTCAGCTGCTTTTAGGGGTCTTTCACACGGGCATTTAGTTCGGACCCGTCTGTCAGATTTTCAGACTGAATTACAATGTAAGTCTGAACAGGTGGTTGTAAATGTACTTGTTGTAAAAAAGGATAAGGTTTGCAACATTTTTGGGGACATAAATAGATGGGGGGTGTGTGTGTGTTTTACAAACTTCCCCCACCCCGTTTACACTAAATGTGGCCTTGAAATATCACTACTTCAGTGTGATTTCAAAGCCACCAGTCAGTGCGATTTCATATGTGGCTTGCTGATATCTGTACGATTTCATGCACAGATGTCTAGGCAAATCACTAAAAATGGTGCAGGAAACTTTTTTTGAAGTCAGAGTTGCGCCAATAGGATGTGACTTGTCATGCGATTTGACAGTTTAAAAATCACATGACAAGCCGCTTGGGCAAGAAACCTATATTGAATGTGTGTGTGTGTGTGTGTGTGTGTGTGTGTGTGTGTGTGTATGTGTATACATAATCTCTATATAAAATTTATACTATTTCCGGCAAAGCGGTGCCGCTCACCCGTGTTCTACCAACCGTGGGGGGGGGGGACTTGGGAAATTTGGAGATTTCTTAATGACACCCCCACCCATCTAGCAAATGCGTGTGTGTTTGCACCCATTAAAAAATGCAATGTGCCCAAACGCGTAAAAAAAAGTGTGTGCTCGGGACGCATCATCTGGTGTAAACGAGCCCTCAGACTGGTGTGCTCCAGGATTGTGCACAGTTCTAAAGGGTGCTTTGACACCACAGGATTTAATTGACATCATCAGAAGCCATTGGCTCCCACTGTTGCCACTCTGTCCTGTGAGGAGGGAGAGAGCCACTGTTCTCAAGCAAAGTGCTAGATCGCAATCTGGCTCAGGTTAAGTATAAGGGGAGGCCAGGTAGGAGGGGATGTGGAGAAGAACACAGAAGGCTTTTTACCCTAATACAGAGAATGCATGAAGGTAAAAAAAAACTTCTCCTTTTACTACCACTTTAAGAGTTTAAAAGTTGGACATTTTTATTCAAAGAATCATCATGCAATGTATTAAACTTGTATATAATTGTCTCATGATTTGATTTTTGATGTAAAGGAAACTTTCAAACTGAATTTTCTGAACTTTTCTTCCTCCTCCCATTGTGCTGCTCTGACTCACTGTGCCGCTATTCCACTGTATACTCGCTGGCACAAATAAGCTGCAATGGTTACCTTTTTCCAGGTGCTTATTCTACTTGATACTACGTGTGCGGTAGAACCTCATAGACTTGTATGGGGGCCAAGAGCCTGATCTGTCTCCCAGTCCCATAGACATTTATAGGGTTCTACTGCACATGCACACTGGAAAAGGGAAAACAAAAAAGGATCAAAACTTTATTCCTGTATACTGTGACCTTTCTTTTCACCAGGCACTGTCACCACCACTGTGATGAATGTAAGAAGAAATGTGCAGAGGGATGTATGAAGAATTGCTCAAAGGACAAGGAACAGCCTGCGCAGCCCACCTCTTCTACTTCCTGACTTCATGTAAGCTTGCTACTAATGACATGACAGCTAAAAGCTCTCCTGTCATCCTTTTACATGCACGTGACCCAGTGGAGGAGATGATCAAATGTTTTTTTTTCTTAATTTTTTTGGGCTTTAGATAAAAAAACATTTTTTTTAACTTTGGGTAGAGTAGGAAACCCATTGGGTTGTCGCTGAAATAAGTGTCTCCATTTTGAAGTTTTGTTTTTGGCAACTCAAAATTTTGAATGTTCCCTACTTTTCACTCTTGGTGACAATGATCACCAGGTAACACTTGGGCCCCTTTCACACGTTTGTCCCGCTCGCATCCGTCTGTCTGTATTTTAGGCAGTCCGATCTGCCCATAGAGAACAGCGTGGCTTTGACAGGTCCCTCCCTGAGCACAGTGAGGGCTTTGTTTTCAGGCAAGTTTCACATAATGGCTTTACCTTGCAGGTTGCAAAAAATAAAAAACATGCGCGTGCGCACACACAGCAATTTTTTTTTTTTACAACTTTTTAACAGTAATGAGCTTTTAATATGTATGTAAAAGCAGCCCCATATTTAATGATTGCTAAGCTGCACTATAATACAGCTTTGTTTTGGGGTTTAATATGCCTTTAAGCTAAGGACCAATTTCAATGGAAGCCAAAGAAGCTTTATACTTAGGGTGACCAGACATCCCCAGTTTCAGGGGACAGTCCCCTGATTGAGGACACTGTCCCCGGACCAAGTCTGTCCCTGGTTTTGTCCCCAGATTGGATTTAATAGGGGGCAGGTGCAATTTCAAAGACAGTCAGTGCAGAATTAAAATAAAAAAAATTAGAATTACACACCCATGCTCCGCCGTGCCTACTAGTGAGTGAGTGAGAAACTTATATAGCGCAACACATGCGAACTGAATCGCCTCTGGGCGATTGAAATCCATTTTCTGAGCGAGACTTTTTGCCCTCAGAAGAGATAGGTTTTGATTTTTTTCCTCTGAAGGCCAAGTGATTCACCTCCAATCGGATGCAGGTTGGTTAAGCGTTCCACAGTCTGGGTCCTTGGACTGCAAATCTCCGTTCTCCTTTGGACTTGTATCTGGAGTAGATTTTGGTTGGTGGATCGCAGCACGCAATTGGGGTTGTGAGCTTTTGGTTTTTCGCATAGATATTGTGGGGCATTTCCTTGAAGGCACTTATGCGTTACACACAGTGCCTTGAAGGTGATTCTGTCTTTTACTGGCAACCAATGAAGCGATCTCAGAGAAGGTGACATTGATTCCCATGTTTTTTTTTCCAGTTACCAGTCGAGCGGCTGTATTTTGAACGACTTGCAGACGAGAGATTTGGTATTTAGGGAGTCCGAGATACAGGGCATTAGCATAGTCAAGTCTGGAGTTAATAATTGTTTCCACCACGACGGCTATGTCTTCTTTTGGGATGAAGGGAGTGAGTCTGCGTAGTAGGTGCAGCAGATGGTGCGATCCGAATACTGACCCTATTTGTGCATCCATTGTCATGTAGGTGTCGAAAATGACTCCAAGACTTTTGACTTTGGTACTGGGGGTGATAGTTTTACCCAGAATGGGTGGGGGTGTCCAAGTTGTTGCAGGATGATTCTTTCGATTGGCGTGAAACAGGAGAAGTTCTGTTTTCGAGCCGTTGAGTTTAAGATAACTTAGCCATCCAGTTTTCTATTGAAGTAAGGCATTTCTCTAGTCCGAGATAATGATCCTTTTTGTTGCAGATGCAAAAGTACAGTTGTGTGTCACCTGCATAAGAGTGGTAAAGTAACTTCTGGTTACTGATGATTTCAAAGAGTGGGCGGAGATAGATATTGAATAGAACAGGTGGCAAAGGGGATCCCTGAGGGACTCTGCATGAGTTTTTCAGAAGTGAAAGGACCAAGTTTCACTACTTGTGATCGGTTTTCCAAGAAGGAGGAGAACCAAGATAAATTGCATACTAGCATAGGGGGGTGTATTTTTCCCATTATCTGTGCCCCTTTCTGATGATCATGTGCTGGTCGGAGCAGAGGGACTATTTCTTCGCTAGCATGTTCTTCTGCCTTGGCTCAAATCCTGGCCAGCCACCTGCCTATCTCCTTGCCTTCCCTGGTGGAGTGGTCTTCCTCCGCTCCCCGTCCAGTAGTAGCTGGGGCCCGAAGAGTAACACTTGAGAGGCTGTGAGGCAGGCGGCGACGGGCAGAGAGTAATGCTTGTTGCGTTACTAGTAAAGAAAAAATATATGTCCCGGGATTTCATTTTAAAAATCTGGTCACCTTCTTTATACTTGCTGTAATAGATGTACTTTCAGTAGAATGTGTCTTGAGAAAAAGGTACAGGAGGATTATCCAGTGCTAGTTGCTGTTTTACTGACCCCTAACTTCAATACTTGCGACTATTAGGCAAAAAAAGTCGTACGCTATTCAGATCGTGTCTATGGGCCATAAGGCAGATTACAGGCATTTTTCTTTGTTTTACATAGGTGACCATTTGACCTATATAAAATTTGCGTTAAAAAAAAAAATGCTCAGGTGTGAATGCAGCCTCGGGTATTAAACAGAAGGGTCGGCACTGGAGACAGGCAACTAGAATCTTAAAGTGAGAGGCTAGCAATGGCAGCTCCAAGTTACTCTGATGACAAATTACTTTTAGGAAGGGGCCAGTTTCAAGATAAAGCAGGATTTTTAAAATTAGTTTTGGCGAAAGTGCTTAGATCAGATGTAGGACAGATGGTAGTGATAGAAATAGAAGCCCATAATTTATATCCCTACAGTTCAGTACGATGAATGGATATTGATTGGTAGTGGAAGTTCGTTATTTACCGCTCAAATCTTGCCTAGTGTGAGATTATATCCGCCATGTGTGTAAATATCTTCTATAATGACATACATGAACAGGAATTGCCCTGAGAAGTACGAGAGGGTCTGGCAACTCTGGACAGCATAATGGTGACATTTTTTATTCTCAATATTATTATTTTTTTTGTGTTTTGCCAGTGTTTTTGAATGGGGTGATGCAGGGCACTCTCATGTTACTCCTACTATTCTCCTCTCGAGGGGTGTCTGGATATGTCTGTTAGGATGATACTTCATTGAATTGAGACTATGACTCTCTGCTGTACGATGACTCAAGTGTATCTTTACCTACTTTCATGTTGTACTTTATTAAATGTATCTCACTTATATTTTCTTCAATAAAAGAACATTCTGTTCATGTTAAAAAAAATATCTTCTATAATGGCAAACGGAACCCTACATAAGCTAAATCTAAACACCGGTTTTCAAATACCTACAGAAAAAGCATCATGCTATGCTGTCCTCTGCTGGACACAGTGTATACTGCGCCTTTTCTCTTACTTCAGTAATCCAGATAGGCAGCATGGATTTTACATGTGTTTTTTGTCATGCAAGGTAAAATAAACAGATAAGAAAAGTTCGAGATTTTACAGTCCAAGCACAGACCCACACTCCCTAACAGAAACAAATTGTAAAAGAAATTGAGGCTGCCATTGTTGACCTATAATTATAAAAATGCCAACTGACTGGTTGTCATGTGACCCTCTAACTTTGATTGGACTTTATGAGACTGTTGAGAAGTCATTTACGCCCCCTCACCCAGCTTCTAAACTCGCTGGCTGAGTCATTTCCGACAGCAGAACACCCCCCTCCCCCCGCTTCTCAACTTTCTTTAATGTGACATGTCCCCCCCCCTTCTCATTTTTAATGTGCCATGTAATTTTGCTTAGGGCCCCAGGGAGGTCAGGATCGGCACTGAGTGCAGCAATGGTAGCTCTTTCTCTTTCCTTGATTTCAGCTTTGTCACTCTAAATTGGGTGAACAGTCCATATAAATCATGCTGGTCTCTGAGACCATTTTTGTCATTATTCCAAAAATGTAGTCTGTGTACCCAAAAAACAAACAAACCCAGGAGCCCAGTTTGGAACTAACTATAGGCAATACAATAGGGTTGATTTACTAAAGGCAAATCCACGCTGCACTACAAGTCCACTGCCAGTGCAGTCACTGTAGATTGCAGTAGCTCTGAGGGGAAGCTCTGCTGATTATTATTTTTTTATCATCCAATCAGTTGCAAGCAAAAATTTAGTTTTTTTTTTGGTTTTGTTTTTCCTTGCATGTCCCCCTCAGATCTACAGTGACTGCATTTGCAGTGTCCTTGTAGTGCAAAGTTGGATTTGCCTTTAGTAAATAACCCCCAATATGTTCTTAGATCAGCAAGGCTTTTCTTATGTACATTAAATATTTTTCCCCTTCTGTTTTCCTAGATTTGATCACAACATGGATACAGCGACACACAAGCATTTAGTGTACCCCTCTTTTATATTTTGGTATATGTAATAACATTTATTAAAAAATAAATAAAAATCAATGACTTTGTTATTTTGTCTTTAAGGGAACAGCATCTAAACCAGCTACTATCTTACCAATATCTTACACACACGCAACATTCGTCATGCACTTGCACCACCTAGTGGTTAAAATGCAATATGCAGCAGAAAAATATCACCAGTGTGCTTCATATATGCATTACCCAAATAATAATTCTGCTCAGCGCACGGTCACAGTAAAGGCATGTACACACGATCCAATTTTACCACAATAATTGTCTGATTGTGTTGGATAATTCGACCCTGTGTATGCTCCATCAGACAATTGTTGGCGGAGTTAACGACAACAAATGTTGGCTGTTCATGCTCGCTAACTGTCTGGCAATCAATCTGTTACATCGGATTATCCGATCGTGTGTACACAAAGCCGTCCAACTCAAATCCAAAGTACAAACACGCATGCTCAGAACCAAAATTAAACATTATAACAACATTGGCAGAAGTTGCCCAAAGGGTAGCGCTAAAGAGCAGAAAAACACATATTTAGGTTTTGTTGGCTTAAAATGTTGTGCCGTGTGTATGCAGAACAAGTTCACGGCCAACTCCCTTCAGACCAAAATCCACGGAAATGTCTGCTGGAAGTCCGATCGTGTGTACGAGGCTTGACTGTTCCCTCTGGGTTTTAGTAGAAGTCTGGGGCTTATGCCTATAAACGGCTATTAACCACTTCCAGACCGCTGTACGACTATATACGGCCTAACTTTAAAGATACATATCTCGGTAACGGCAGCAGCTGCTGCCACAACCGAGGTATCTATCTTTACTGTCAGCGGATCTGGTAACGATAACGGCGGTCTCCGTGGCGGATTCGCCGCGAGATCGCCGTTATCGGCAGCGGGAGAGGGCCCCCCCCTCCCGCCGCTCTCCCGCGCCCTCCGCTGCTTACCGGAGCCGTCGGTAGCGGCAGAGGCGATCGGGACCGTTCGGCAGCTGAGCGGGGACGAGACTGAAGGAAAAATCTCCTTCGCCCGTCCCCATAGCTCGGCTGGGCGGAAGTGACTTCAAAACGTCAGTCCCGCCCAGCCTCTTAAAGAAACATATTTTTTTTTTTTTTGTCATTTGAAAAAATGACATTTTCCAATTTTTTTTTTTTATTTTTTTTGCATTTTAGTCTAAATATAAGATCTGAGGTCTTTTTGACCCCAGATCTCATATTTAAGAGGACCTGTAATGCTTTTTTCTATTACAAGGGATGTTTACATTCCTTGTAATAGGAATAAAAGTGATCATTTTTTTTTTTTCCAGTGTAAAAAATAATAAAATAAATAAAAATAAATAAGAAAAAAAAATTAAAATTTTAAAGCGCCCCGTCCCGACGAGCTCGTGCGCAGAAGCGAACGCATACCTGAGTAGCGCCCGCATATGAAAACGGTGTTCAAACGACACAAGTGAGGTATCGCCGTGATCGTTAGAGCGAGAGCAATAATTATAGCCCTACTCTGTAACTCAAAAAATGCAACCTATAGAATTTTTTAAATGTCGCCTATCGAGATTTTTAAGGGTAAAAGTTTGACGCCATGCCACGAGCGGGCGCAATTTGTAAGCGTGACATGTTGGGTACCATTTTACTCGGCGTAACATTATCTTTCACAATATATAAAAAAATTGGGCCAGATTTATTGCTGTCTTATTTTTAAATTCAAAAAAGTGATTTTTTTCCAAAAAAAGTGCGCTTGTAGGACCGCTGCGCAAATATGGTGTGACAAAAAGTATTGCAATGATCGCCATTTTATTCTCTAGGGTATTAGAAAAAAATAAATATATAATGTTTGTGGGTTTTAAGTAATTTTCTAGCAAAAAAAACTGTTTTAGTCTTGTAAACACCAAATCTGAAAAACACCCAAAGTAGAGAAGTGGTTAAATGTTTGATTCCAAACTCTGCCTGGGCTGTAGCTTTGTTTCACCCAGTTATCTTAGTAGTTTGTCTTCATACTGGTTATTGCCAATGCAGTAATCCTATAGACCACAGCAGGTAAAAACTCTTTGTTGGTGATCTGTTGGTGAAATTAAATGACACGGACAAGTCTGCATATCAATGGTGAGAAATGATGGCCGGGCTAAATCCTTTTTGGATTTCTGGGGCTGATTTGCTTTGTACTGACAAATGACAAACCCACTGGAAGCAAATTCATTCAGTAGATATTTTCATTCTTAGCAGGTTTCACCCCCAGTGGTGCTCCTGTGCATATGATTTTCGGAAAGCGTATAAAAGGACACTCCATATACTTATAGTTTATTTTTTAACAGCAGCACTTGTAAAACAAACCTTGAGCTTTGCCTCAGGCATAGTGTCTAACAAAAGCTTTACTATGGGGTACTTAAATGCAGTCTACTAAACTACTTGGCCTGTATGGGTCCAGCATAAAACTTTATAGGCCTGGCAGCTGGATATAGAGTTGGCAGAGGCTGGCAATGAACTTCACGAGTTTAAGGACCTGTGTCAACTGGCTTATGTATTGTCATACAAATATACACTCACCGGCCACTTTATTAGGTACACCTTGCTAGTACCAGATTGGACGCCCTTTTGCCTTCAAAACTGCCTTAATTCTTCGTGGCATAGATTCAACAAGATGTTGGAAACATTGCTCAGATTTTGGTCCATATTGACATGACAGCATCACGCAGTTGCTGCAGATTTGTCGGCTGCACATTCATGATGCAAATCTCCTGTTCCACCTAGAGTTGCCACCTCATCCCTTTAAAACAGAACACATATGAATTACACAGGTTCTGAGGCAAATTTAATGCAAATAAGGCACCAAGTGAGTTTAATTACCTCCTTAATCAGCCACAGAACCTGTGTAATTAATATGTGTTCTGTTTTAAAGGGATGAGTTGGCAACCCTAGTTCCACCACATCCCAAAGGTGCTCTATTGGATTGAGATCTGGTGACTACAGAGACCATTGCAGTACAACGACCTCATTGTCATGTTCAAGAAAGCAGTGGTGAGATGATTTGAGCTTTGTGACATGGTGCATTATCCTGCTGGAAGGAGCCATCAGAAGATGGGTACACTAGTCATAAAGGGATGGACATGGTCAGCAACAATACTCAGGTAGGCCGTGACGTTTATACGATGCTTAATTGGTACTAAGGGGCCCAAAGTGTGCCAAGAAATTATCTCCTGAACCATTGATATACGACAGGATTGATCCATGCCTTCATGTTTAACCCAAATTCTACCATCTGAATGTTGCAGTTGAAATCGAGACTCCTCAGACCAGGCAATGTTTCTCCAATCTTCTATTGCCCACAATTAGTGGTGCTTGTGTGAATTGTAGCCTCAGTTTCCTGTTCTTAGCTGACAGGAGTGGCACCCGGTGTGGTGTTCTGCTTCTGTAGCCCATCTGCTTCCAGGCTCGATGTGCTGTGCGTTCAGAGATGGTATTCTGCATACTTTGGTTGTAACGAGTGGCTGAGTTACTGTTGCCTTTCTATCATCCTGAACCATTTTCCTCTGACATTAACAAGACCTTTTCACCCACACAACTGCCGCTCACTGGATATTTTCTCGGACCATTCTCTGTAAACCTCAGAGATGGTTGTGCATGAAAATCCCAGTAGATCAGCAGTTTTTTAAATGCTCAGACCAGTCCGTCTGGTACCAACAACCATGTCACGTTCAAAGTCACAATCTCCCTTTCTTCCCCATTCTGATGCTCAGTTTGAGTTGCTACCGTGTGATTGGCTGATTTAGCAATTTGTGTTACCAAGCAATTGAACAGGTGTACCTAATAAAGTGGCCGGTGAGTGTTATATGAATGCAAATCTCTTGAACCTGGGCAAATGCACCTCTCAATGAATTCTGAATGATCTTCAAAGAATCTTAAACTGATGTTTTAATACATTTCATTGACAAAGGCCTTTAATCCCGCTGGTAGTGAACAATGACACATGCCCCTCCCTGGTGTTGCCCTGAGGTTCACTCTGCCTACCATAGATGTAAACTCCACTCTAGTCTCATAGGCCAATAAATTACTCATATATGTTTCATTGCATGCCCTTGTCACATGCAAGTCTGCTTGCGAAAATTTACTAGCCTGTCATCCAACATTTGTTGGCCGAAAGTTGGACAACAATTGTCAAAAGGAGCGTACCAACGTTAAGATTTTAGGACAACAATCTTATTGTGTGTATATAAGGCTGTAGATTTACTAGCAGATTTTTATGGGCTAATCAATTAAAGCCGAGCTCTAGATAACTTGTTAAGTTACAGAATTTTATTTTTCCTCTTTTAGGACAAAAGGTTTTACATTAAATAAAAACTGATCATTGAAAACCCCATCAGTGTAAATGGTTTGTCCTCAACCCTCTAGATACCACTTTTTGGTCTTATTAAGAAGGGTAAACAAAACAAAAAAAGACTTCAGCTGGCCATACATTAAACAATTTTTCTGTTCAATTTTCTTTAGATTTACCTTCAACTGTGTAGTGCAAGGGCCTGCCTGATAAGTGTTTAGGTTTGACCTCATCATATATGGTTTTAGTAAATCTAAGAAAGGAAAAATGGTATAATGTATGGCCACCCTTATGCCCCGTACACACAATTCAGAAATCGGATGACAGATCATCCGACTTATTGCGCTTACTAGTCGCAAGTAGAAATGTAATAATTACTAAAGTCACGGAAATTCTCATACGACAGGAGAAAAAATAAAATAAAATTGGAAGTGATGTCATGTGTTGTAGTGTATTTTGTAGACGACAATTGTACTGACTAATCGAAAATCGTAAGACTTATCGTTAACTTAACTTAAAGCAGAGTTCCGCCGTAAAAAAAAAAAAAAAAAAAAAAAAAAAAATGTAGGCCAATATGAATTCTACTACATGTTTTTTGGTTAAAAAAAAAAAAACCCCATAAGCGTATATTGACTGGTTTACACAAACGTTACAGCAGCTACAAACTATGATTATATATATATATATATATATATATATATAATCACACATACACACTGCTCAAAAAAATTAAAGAAACACTTTGAAAACATATCAGATCATAACAGGCAAAAATCTCATGCTGGATATCTATACTGATATGAACGGGGTAATGTGTTAGGAATGAAAGGATGGCACATCATTTGATGGAAATGAAAATTATCCACCTGCAGAGGGGTTAATTCAAAGACACCCCGAAAATCAAAGTGAAAAAATTATGCAGCAAGCTAGTCCATTTTGCAGCTTGGAAATACTGCAGCTGCTGACTTTTAATATTAGGACACTTACCGGTCCTGGAGTCCAGCGACGTCGGCATCAGAAGACAAGCAATCGCTCGTCTCTCACTGCCCCCACCGCCATCCCCGGTGAGGGAATAAGGAAGTGAATCGCGGCGGCTTCACTGATTGATTCCCTACTTGCATGCGCGAGTCACGCTGCGCTGTCTTCACTGGTCCCCGCTGTGTTCTGCGAGCCGCAGATCCCCGCAGTGTGTTGCCAGAAGGAAGAGAGGTATCTGCATCCCCCTCCCCCCTGAAAGGTGCCAAATGTGACACCGGAGGGGGGGGGGGCGGGTTACGATGAGCGGAAGTTCCACTTTAGGGTGGAGCGCCTCTTTTTTTTTAACAGAAAGAGATGGAGCGCCTCTTTAATTGACCAGATCAATATCCCCGAAGTTCTGATTCAAAAGTGTTCCTTTAATTTTTTTGAGCAATGTATAGAATTATATTTATTGTGATCCTGTGCAGAGCTGCCGCCCTGTAGCAGTAAAACTGCTTTAGGGCGATCAGCAAGTGGTTAAAAGAGATCTAAAACCAAGACTACAAATGTAAAATTTTGCATCATACCAGTCCTCAAGTACAGAAAATAGATGTGGATCTTGCCAGCGATGCAGAAATTAATTACACTAAAGACAAATATAGGCCGTTCACTTTGCAAGGGAATCTCCCTCAGAATTTAGTGAATGTGGTGAGATTCCACTTTGTAAAGAATACCCAATCACATGAAAGGAAAACAGCATTTTTGCTTGCACATCATTGGATGACAGGAGTCTCCTCATACAATAAGTTCTGGAGTAAATTCTATTCCAAAATAAATAGTCTATTTTTGTTAAGTAAATCAACTTGTGTTACTTACTGTGAATTAAACTAAAATCACAACTGTTCTTTCAATCTTTTGTTAACTACAAATTCCCACACTCCCATATAAGCCTGGGTTCACACTGCCTGTGACTTTGAAGTCGGCCCCCGGCATGACTTTTGCACGGCTTGCATGCGACTTCTTTAACCACTTGCTTACTGGGCACATATACCCCCCTCCTGCCCAGGTGAAATTTCAGCTTCCGGCACTGCGTCGCTTTAAATGACAATTGTGCGACGTGGCTCCCAAACAAAATTGACGCCCTTTTTTCCCCCACAAATAGAGCTTTCTTTTGGTGGTATTTGATCACCTCTACGGTTTTTATTTTTTGCGCTATAAACAAAAAAAGCAACAATTTTGAAAAAAAAAATCAATATTTTTTACTTGTTGCTATAATAGATAGCCCAATTAAAAAAAATAAAAAAATAAAAAAATTCTCAGTTTAGGTCGATACGTATACTTCTACATATTTTTGGTAAAAAAAAAAAAAAAAAAAATCCCAATAAGCGCTTACAAAATATGGGACAGAATTATTATTATTTTTTTTTTTTTTTTTTTACTAGTAATGGCGGCGATTTACTATTGGGACTGCAACATTATGGCGGACACATCTGACACTTGACACATTTTTTGCGCCATTCACATTTATACAGCGATCAGTGCTATAAATATGCACTAATTACTGTATAAATGTGACTGGCATTGAAGGGGTTAACACTAGGGGATGAGGAAGGGGTTAAATGTGTACCTGTATTGTCTTCAAACTGTGGGGGGAGGGGGGTTACTGGGGGAGGTGACCGATCTGTGTCCCTATGTACAAGGGACACAGATCAGTCTCCTCTCTCCCTGACAGCACGTGTTTACACACAGAGCTCCACGTCCCTGCTCTGTCATTACCGATCGCGGGTACCTGGCGGACATCGCGACCGCCAGGCACGCGCATCGGCATCTCGGGGACGTGCCGGGTGCCCCCCAGTGGCCGGAGGAATCCAGGACGTCATATGACGTCCTGTTGGATTTTCAGAGCCACCGTGAAGCCGTCATTTGACAATGGCCCGGGGCTCAAGTGGTTAACAGACGTCAATGCAAGTCATATAAGGTATTGCAGGAACTTATTTCTAAGCTGGAGCAACTCAAGTCGCACCCATTAGAACAGTCTGACTTCTGAAAGTACTTCAAAGTCGGAGCGATTGTTGCATCAGTGTGAACTGAGCCTAATGGAGCTGGAAAGAGGTAGAAGTGTTTATAGTCCAAATCAGCAGAAAATTCTAGTAGGACAACCCATAGAAGCAGTGAAGGAAGCGAGTGTAACCACTCTGGAACATATAGAGGGTTATTTACTAAAAGACAACTCCACTTTGCACTACAAGTGCAGTCGCTGTAGATCCGAGGGGGACATGCAAAGAAAACAAACAGCATTTAAGCTTGCACATGATTGGATGATAAAATCAACAGAGCTTCCCCTCGTTTCAGATCTACAGCGATTGCACTTCCAAGTGTACTTACAGTGCAAAGTGGATTTGCCTTTAGTAAATAACCCCCAAAGTGCGATTTGCAGGATTACCTGTGAGGGGGGGAGGCACACAACAAAACCAATGCAGCATCACATCCAAGGACTTGTAAGCTGCAATATTTAACATTTATGGTTTTGGATTTAGATATGCTTTAAGTAAAAAAGTGGAAGTGGATGGTGTATCCTCTATGGGATCCGGCACCTCATCCCTATACAGTGGGTAAGAAGGGGAAATGGAGGGATTATTAAAAAAACGGTGCCCAACAAGTCAAAACACAAGAATATAATATGTTAACCTTCAGTTTTGTCATGTTTATCATGTTTTACAATATATAAATTAAACTCATGTATCATTATTAATTTTCTGTATTTTTTTTAATAGATTGTAATACTACACTGAATGTTTATTAATACCCCTGAAGAAGCCAATGCCTTGGTGAAACATGTTGGGAGAACTTGCTATCCATTGTAACGCAATGTATTAAATCATGTATTGATCAATATTAGCATTATATCAATTTGTAAAGAATACATTTTGTCTTCTTTTAAATTGTATTATATTCTTGTGTTTTGACTTGTTAGGCACCGTTATAATCCCTCCATTTCCCTTTCTTACCTTGATATGCTTTAACTACTTGGACCCCCGGCCATTGTACATTGATGGCCACAAGGTGGCTCTACAATGCCGGGAAGACGTCATATGGACGTCCTCGGCTCCTCCGACGGGTCACCAAGGTGCTGATGCGTGTGGCTGGCAGCCGTGATGTCCACCAGACACCCGCGATCGGTTGTTACACAGACAAGGACGTGGATCTCTGTGTGTAAACACAGAGATCCACGTCCTGTCAGGGAGAAGAGATCGATGCCGTATCCCTTGTACATAGGGACACAGATCAGTCCCCTCCGACAGTTAAAATCACTAGTAGGGAACACATTTAACCCCTTCCTCGCCCCCTAGTGTTAACACCTTCCCTGCCAGTTACATTCATACATAAACAGTGCATTTTTATAGCACTGTTCGCTGTATAAAGGTGAATGGCCCCAAAGATGCGTCAAAGGTGTCCGCCATAATGTCGCAGTCACAATAAAAAAAAAAGAAAAAAAAAAAAAACACAGATCGCCGCCATTACTAGTAAAAAAAAAAAAAATGTATATATATATATATATATATATATATATATATATATATATATATATATATATATATATATATATATATATATATATATATATATATATACACATATACACACATACATACACACACACACACACACACACACACACACACACACACACACACACACACAGTGGGGATCGAAAGTTTGGGTACCCCCAGGTAAAAATTTGTATTAATGTGCATAACGAAGCCAAAGAAAGATGGAAAAATCTCCAAAAGGCATCAAATTACAGATGAGACATTCTTATAATGTGTCAAAAAAAGTTAGATTTTATTTCCATCATTTACACTTTCAAAATTACAGAAAACAAAAAAAATGGCGTCTGCAAAAGTTTGGGCACCCTGCAGAATTTATAGCATGCACTGCCCCCTTTGCAAAGCTGAGACCTGCCAGTGTCATGGATTGTTCTCAATCATCGTCTGGGAAGACCAGGTGATGTCAATCTCAAAGGTTTTAAATGCCCAGACTCATCTGATCTTGCCCCAACAATCAGCACCATGGGTTCTTCTTGTCTAACCACTTCCATACTGGGCACTTACGCCCCTTCCTGCCCAAGCCAATTTTCAGCTTTCAGCACTGTCGCATTTTGAATGACAATTGCGCGGTCGTGCTACACTGTACCCAAACAATTTTTTTATCATTTTGTTCCCACAAATAGAGCTTTCTTTTGGTGGTATTTGATCACCTCTGCGGTTTTTATTTTTTGCGCTATAAACAAAAGAAGAGTGACAATTTAAAAAAAAAAACACTATTTTTTACTTTTTTATTTAATAAATATCACATTTTTTTTAAAAAAAAACGTTTTTTTTCCTCAGTTTAGGCCGATATGTATTCTTCTACATATTTTTGGTAAAAAAAAATCGCAATGATCATATATTGATTGGTTTGCGCAAAAGTTATAGCGTTTACAAAATAGCTGATAGATTTATGGCATTTTTATTTTATTAATTTTTTTACTAGTATTGGCGGCGATTTGCGATTTTTTTTTACTGTCACCGTGACATTGCGGCGAACACATCGGACACTTTTGACACGTTTTTGGCGCCATTCACATTTATACAGCGATTAATGCGATAAATATGCACTAATTACTGTATAAATGTGACTGGCATTCAAGGGGTTAACACTAGGGGGTGAGGGAGGGGTTAATATGTATACCTAAATTGTGTTCTAACTGTGGGGAAAGGGGGGTGACTGGGGGAGGTGACCGATGCTGTGTCCCTATGTACAAGGGACACAGATCCGTCTCCTCTCTCCCCTGACAGGACGTGGAGCTCTGTGTTTACACACAGAGCTCCACGTCTTGTCCCTGTAGCCGCCGATCCCGAGTGCCTGGCGGACATCGCGACCGCCAGGCACGCGCATCGGCATCTCGGGGACGCGCCGGGCTCGCGCGCCCCCCAGTGGCCGCAAGAATACAGGATGTCAAATGAGTAACCGTGGAGCCGTCATTTGACGATGGCCCGGTACTCTAGTGGCTAGAAAACAAACTGAAAATAGTTGACGCTCACAAAGCTGGAGAAGGCTATAAGAAGATAGCAAAGTGTTTTCAGATGTCAATATCCTCTGTTCGGAATGTAATTAAGAAATGGCAGTCATCAGGAACAGTGGAAGTTAAAGCAAGATCTGGAAGACCAAGAAAAATATCAGACAGAACAGCTCGCAGGATTGTGAGAAAAGCAATTCAAAACCCACATTTGACTGCACGATCCCTCCAGAAAGATCTGGCAGACACTGGAGTTGTGGTACACTATTCCACTATAAAGAGATACTTGTACAAATATGGTCTTCATGGAAGAGTCATCAGAAGAAAACCTCTTCTATGTCCTCACCACAAAAATCAGCGTTTGAATTTTGCAAATGAACATATAGACAAGCCTGATGCATTTTGGAAACAAGTTCTGTGGACCGATGAGGTTAAAATAGAACTTTTTGGCCAGAATGAGCAAAGATACGTTTGGAGAAGAAAGGGCACAGAATTTAATGAAAATAACCTCTGTCCAACTGTTAAGCATGGGGTTGAATCAATCATGCTTTGGGGTTGTATTGCAGCCAGTGGCACAGGGAACATTTCACGAGTAGAAGGAAACATGGATACAATAAAATTTCAGCAAATTTTGGATGATAACTTGATGCCATCTCAAAATCCACGGGGGATTACATCAAGAGGCGTAAACTGAAGGTTTTGCCATGGCCTTCACAATCTCCTGACCTCAACATAATTGAAAATCAATGGATAGACCTTAAAAGAGCAGTGCATGACAGACAGCCCAGAGATCTCAAAAAACTGGAAGACTTTTCTAAGGAAGAATGGGCAAAGATACCTCAAACAAGAATTGAAAGACTCTTGGCTGGCTACAAAAAGCGTTTACAAGCTGTGATACTTGCCAAAGGGGGCAGTACAAGATATTAACTCTGCAGGGTGCCCAAACTTTTGCAGACGCCATTTTTTTGTTTTCTGTAATTTTGAAAGTGTAAATGATGGAAATAAAATCTAACTTTTTTTGACATAATATAAGAATGTCTAATCTGTAATTTGATGCCTTTTGGAGATTTTTCCATCTTTCTTTGGCTTCGTTATGCACATTAATACAAATTTTTACCTGGGGTGCCCAAACGTTCGATCTCCACTGTATATAATAAAAGTCATAATTCTGTCCCCTATTTTGTAGGCGCTATAACTTTTGCACAAACCAATCACTATATATTGAGATTTTCATCGGCCTAAACTGAGAAAAAAATATATTTATTAAAAAAAAAAAAAAAAGGATTGGATATTATAGCAAAAAGTAAATAAATATTGTGCTTTTTTCAAAGTTGTCGCTCTTTTTTTGTTTATAGCGCAAAAAATAAAAACCACAGAGGTGATCAAATACCACCAAAAGAAACCTCTATTTGTGGGGGGAAAAAAAGGACGTAAATTTTGTTTGGGAGCCACGTCGCACGACCGCGCAATTGTCAGTTAAAGCGACGCAGTGCCGAAAGCTGAACTTTCGCCTGGGCAGGAAGGGGGTATATGTGCCCAGTAAGCAAGTGGTTAAGTGTTTAACTATACATAGATGTAAACATCCCGACACATTCTCACTTTTTTTTGCAAGAAAAACCAAAGGGAAAAAATAAAAAAAAGCCGACAGTAAAGCTTTTAGAAAATGTACATTTTAATTTCCTAAAATAGAACACGAGTAATTTTTTCACTGAAAGAAAAGATTAAGTATGCACTTCCCGATATGCAATTAATTCACACTTTGTGCATTTATTAGCAGAGAACAAAATTTGTTACAGATGATGACTATATTGCCTCGGCAGTAAAGGTGGCTTTTCATTCTTCCCACACATCTCCATATTGGTTCTTTTTTTCTGAAACACAGAAAAAATCAACATTGATGAGTAAAATTATCTAGGCATGCTCCTATGCCATCATTTAATCAAATCCTAATCACAGAACCCCACCTGGTTCACGGAAGTGCCAAAAATAACATGCTTTATTCACATGGGCATACTAATCCATACACCCATGTGGGATGCACAGGCGTTCCATGCAGACAGTTTGTTCAAATCAGTGACAGACAGACGGCTGCACAGATCTCCAAGCTCATCCACAGATCAGGATTGCATCTTGATCCAGGCATTGGACACAAATAGATGTACTTGCTGGGATATCTTTGGGCATCCGTGCATTCGGCAGCTCGTTATTAAATTTGAACGGCTCTGCACAGAACACCTATACATCCCACATAGGGGAAGATGCCTTTAGCACGGGGGTACAAATGGCATGTCCTTGTGAATGAGGCTTTACAGGTTTAATTGAACATCTACAATCACAGACATCGGAACACAGGGCCAGATTCACAGAAGAGATACGACGGTGTATCTCCTGATACACCGTCGTATCTCTGGTCGTATCTATGCGGCTGATTCATAGAATCAGTTCCGCATAGATAGCCCTAAGATCCGACAGGTGTAATTGACTTACACCGTCGGATCTTAGGATGCAATACTTCGGCCGCCGCTGGGTGGAGTTTGCGTCGTTTTCCTGCGTCGGGTATGCAAATGAGCATTTATGGCGATCCGCGACGGATTTCGCGTTCGTTACGTCGTTGCTAGTAATTTTTTCCCGTCGCAAAGTTAGTCATGCTTTTACATGCCTTAACTTTACACGAGCCATA